>NC_086372.1:4624826-4797326 GCF_036324505.1 Eleginops maclovinus
AACAGATTTAACAAGCATGTGAAAAGTCAATTTACAGGAGGAAGGAATTATAATTAGTCTCCTCTTGTGAGCTTAATGATCACCAGCCAACAAACATGCTGTCATTAAAAAATAAGACAGTAAATATGAGCAGACAGTTAAACAGGCGTTGAGAGCAAACCAGAATCATTCAAGGTTGGTAAGAGGGATGGAGGGAAGAACTGCAGGTCTGTCCTTTAGAACAACACCATGTGGAGACACTCTTTATCTTGTGTCGTTGCAGCAAGGAATTCAAGACTCAAGATTCAAGAATTCAAGGGCTGACAGCCAAAGACATTTTACTGCATGAAAAAATGAAAAGCAATTTTGTGTTCCAAACCAAGAAGGAAGAGAGAATCTGACAGTGAGAACATTCGCTTGATTCATCACTTCGGAGAAAGTCCTGCATCTGCAAGGACAGGAAACTCCACTAATAGAGGCGAATTGCAGGTGAAATGGAGCCTGACATTACTTTGAACGTTAATGCTGCTTGAAGTGAATGAGCATCACGATAAACTGAAGGCCTTTTTAAAAGATATAGGCATTAAAGACATATGCCTTTCCTTCCTGTCTGGGGATAGCTGCTTTTTTCTAGGTGCTATTGCAAAGCTAGCTTAACGGCAACATGGACAGACATGTACGGCGTTTTAAGTAAAAGGTCATTTACTTGGTTCACGGTGCAAGAAAAGACAGCTTAAATCAAACAGAGACTGTTCAAAAGCTGCAGGTCTTTCAGGAATCACGATAGACCAATACTTTGTTGTATATTTAGGGAGCTAATGTGTTTTTAAATGCTTTTTAACGAGTGTAATGGTTCGAATCATCTTGTGTTGCCAAATGAAAATCAGTCATCGCAGTTTCAACTATCAGACAGAAAAGGAAAATAAGGCTGTGTGTCTTAGGTGTGAAAATCCTCAAAGGTAGTTAAAAACAACCCACGCACATCCTTTGCACACACGTAATCACAACTACACATAAACCATAACCATTTAATAATGCCTGTTGTCACACATGGAACAGACGGTGAAGCGTTTACTGTAATCAAACCTCATGTTGCCTTCGTTTAATATTCCTCTCACAGCCATATGGTTCCAGTTAGGTGCTAAAATTCTGTGCAATAAATTAAAAAGTAAGCCCACAAATGTATGCAATGGAAGAAGAAGAGCTGTGTTTGTTGTCATGCTCATGGTAGGTGTATAAATGCAGTTTAACGTTATAAGGTTGGGAGAAAATGAGCAAGATGGTGTTATCGTTGCAACCTGAGGCGCTTTTTCAGACAGCTGTCTTTTAGGAAATGACTCTTTCAAGATGCTAACGACCTTTCCACTAGTACTGGTAAAGAGGTGCTCGTCTAAAGAGGGTCATTGACTCCTGTCTTTAAGAGGGAATCACTTCAGCAGGATGTGAACCTCATATTTTTCTCTATAGCCTTTCTGAGGCGCTCAGATTGAATGACTCTGTTTGGCCCGTAGAGCTCGTTGAGTGACAGCAGGATTTGTTGTCCCCTTGTCAGATATTCTGCCTGGGGTTTGTTTCTTCAGTAGGGACTAAGTCAACCTGTTTCCACCTGTTAGGAATGTATTTCCCTCCAAATAAGTAGCCGTCTGAAATGAGGTTAAACTGGACTGATCCTGTGCAGACATAAGGCCTTCACATGGTGTAAGCAGAGCTCGCTTAGCAACACTAAGGCTAAAAACGAGTACACGCCATTTTAGATTACGATATGCAGTGAATATGTAAATGTATATGATTGAAACACAACCCCACCTTTTTTCTGAATGTTTTCCCATTAAAAAAATGGCTAAATTTGAGTAAATTCTCAGTATTTAACTTGATTGCTCGTTTAGATTTTGCATAGAAGAATCAGGGGTTCTAATTGGTCACTGTGTGGTGTCCGTCCCGTCAGTGAAGCGCTGCAATAAAAGACCCAGCAGAATAATAGGTAAAAGAGAGCTTCAAAAAGTGGAGCTTTAAATCACTTTGAGGCTGCTTCATTCACGAGACTGTTTGTGTACGCTCATTTATTAGGCTGGGAAAGTGCCCATGCAGCCGGTGTATACTCAACCCTCTGTTTTTCCAAGAAAATTGTGTCAACAAAGCCATTATCTTCCCTTTGAAATTTCAGGAAATTATCATATTTCTTTGAACTTGGAAACTCATTTTGGGGCATTTTATTTCCTCAGCGCTGAAATTGGGATGAAGTGTGAGTTCTGAGCTCGACTGAAAAGGTCACACATATCTCAGTGGTTCCTGTACATATGGTGCTACCATCTGGAGGTTTGATCCTGTGAACGTCCAGTCATGCACATACAGAATGCAGATCACATGAACATGCAAATAGTCTGTAGACGGCTGAAAACACACGTCACAAAATGTACTTTCTTATTCCTTATTGTGTCGAACAGGCATCTTAATAATGCTCATAATTATTTCAGTGATCGAGTTATTTTGCACAGCCTGGACGCAATGTTTTTGTCCATTGTACAATTTCAATACCCCTATTTTCTCTTTTCTAAATTCTTTCTTTCGCACATTCTAACACTTTTCCCCTCAGGGAACATTGAGTCTTTCTGTAATGATCAGTTTGCAGACACAATTTGCATGCATGAAAGACCCGTACAAAGTTTGGTGCGACTGATACCCCTCTCCAGTACAGCCTGCTACTGAGGAGTCAGAAGACCACAATTCATCCACCGAAAAGCTAATTATGAGGCATAAGCTCATTTAGCTCTGACCTTCACATCACTGGAGACCATCGGTCGAGCCCAAACGTTTTAAAGAAATGAAGGAAAGCCGTTTTTTGCTCATCGAGCAGCAGCTTTTTTTCGACCTCAGCAGAAATTGGGCAAAAATAAAAGAGCAAAAGACTAATTATTCATAATGGCATGAAGTGGTTTCGAGTAGTCAGTGGTAACTAAAGCTCTCCAGTACTCCAAACATGCATTTCTGTTCACCAATGGACTCAATTTGCATATCTACAGCTGGCTGTGATGAAAGACTGACACATTGATACCTGTACTGGCAAACAACTCTGAGAAAATTAACAAAACAAAGTCATGAACAAATATATGAAGCAAACAAGGCTTATTGACTTGTTAAAGAGCAAAGTTAACCTGAAGCGTGATACTCCTTAAAGTTAAAGGGCACAAACAAAGATATTTGCACAGAGAAAAAGGAGCTCCGGCATGTGACTCGTCACTCGTCGGATGCTAGCGCTGCTGTTGATGAGCAGGTCAGGGACAAACACAGAAGAAGTCTGAGTCTAGACTCGGTCAAAGGTAAATAGGCTAGCTTTGTCCCCCCTGTTTATAGGATTTATGCTAAGCCATACTAAGCCAAAGCTGCTGCTGGCTGTAGGCTTATTCTTAATAGCCAGTGTGGTATCAATCTTCTCATCTAACTCAAGTCAAGAGAGCAAATAAATGCATCTCCCCAAATCTTTTTCAGATCTCTCCTCTGGATCGGATTAGAAACTGGCCGGAGGAAATGATGCTTTATTGTTGCCTCTGAAATCTGCATGGTAAAATAAGTCACTATATGCCAAGGAACATTTCTCAAATTTGCTCTGGCATGTCTCAATGTTTATTTTAAGTGGATGTTCAGAGCTGACCAATTCTGACTGACTGCAGAAAATAAACTATTTGGGGGTGGACAGAAAACGTCAGCTTCTTCTTCACAGGGAAGTTTCAGGTGCAATGAGCCCTCTACCTTTTGCTCATGTGACTCCGCACTTTCAGTCCCTCGGGCACTGCGCCTGTCAGGATGATTGACGGCCTCCCGCAGGGCGACTTGAGTCCACGGCGCCTTGCGGGATCAGTCACAGAACAATGTTTCTCTCAGGGGAGTGGAATAACGTTTCATATTTCATGTGCCACTCAAAAGAAGTGTCATTCTCTCTATTTGTGACATTTTACTTAAGTAATGAAGTCGGGTAGAAGTTGTGCAAGAGGATTATTAGCAGTTATATTAAAAAAAGAGAGGCATTTAATGACTGCTTTAGCTCAAGGCGTACATGCACAACACTGATTGGACCTCTAGGAATCTGCTCTAGAAAACTAGTCTGTACAGAATTCCTTAAATGCACCCCTCAAGAAATGATCATTGCAATTTCCTTATTTCTTTTTGGATTCAGGGGGGGGTAAGTGTGCCAGGTAATCTTTTGTCCATTAACTAAAAGGGTGCATTCAGTGACCTTTTATAGTCGCATTTATTGGCTTTTTAAATGAGATTCCTGTAAGAAAACTCCAGTTATTAATCTTAGTGTTGACTTGAGGCCCGATGTTAAACAACTATAGTTACAGTCACTATGGAGGAACATTTGGTTCTTCTTTCTCTGCAGCTTCCTCATCATAATGGCCGTCTGTGTTTGCTTTTCACTATCACTATCACAATCAGAAAGTATCCCACGTTTTAAGGGGTAGTAAAGTCATCAAATATGTCACTCAGTACATCAAACACCATCACAAATGATCGTTTTTTAAACCCTACTTTTCCAGGGGTGATGATAAGCTTCACATCCATAGCAGCTTGGATGACGCTCGGAACATCCCTGCAGTACACTCAGGTGTGATGAAGTTAATGGCATGGTTGTCAGCTTTCAAGCTTTTGAAGTGAGACATGCGCTCCCACACTGCTAGGAAGAAATGTCACGGCAAAGAGGAAGAAGGTTCACCTCCATCGTTCATGTGAAAAATATAGGCTTCATACGCACACAGGCCTTTTTTCAAAATCATAAAACACCTTTTTATGAGCATTTGTCTTATCATAACAGATGAAAATACCCTTAAAAAACGCTTGTTATGCAACTAAGACTGAGTCTGCAGCAATGTTAAACAGTAGCACTAGAAAAAGCAGTAATAAAGTCGGCATAAAATCAGTTATATACCAACATATCTGTCCAACAATAGCTAATGTTAGCCACCATGAGCTACTGGTCACACCAGAGAGAGCAGAGGCTTTAGCAGCTGAACCCCTTAGTGTTTTGAAGTGTGCGTTTCATTGCTAACAAGTAGTATGTGTTCTTTGAAACGCATATACATCGCATCCAGGAAAAACAATGGACAAAGTATTCAGATGAGTGACTCTCCTCCTCTGATAATAACTATCTTCCGTTGATTGCAGTGCTACATTCCTGCGTGTGTTTTCATTGCATCTTTATCATCGGAGTCTCTGCGTGAAGCTGCTTTTAATCAACACCTAATCCTGCTGCTTTGTATCGCACTGAAGGGCGCGCTCATCTCTGAGGAAGCAACCCAAACCCGATCTGAGAAATCCTTTGGAAGCTCTGAGGCATGTGTGATATTTTCAGGCTCTAAGTGCTGCCTGTGTGTATTTGCAGGCCGAAGCGCATGTCGAGTCAGTGTGATTTATAGTCCGAAAGTATGTTCCCTTTTTATTATTCCCCTCCGTTTTTTACTTCCTGTCATCACACACTTTCTCCCGCATGTCTGAGGCCAAGAGACTCTCTCAGAAATCATAGCCAGGACTAAAGAGGATCGTGCCACAGAGCATGTGGTCTGGCCTCGGAGATCAGCATTTGCATAATGAGGTGTCAACGAGGATGACGGATGACCTCTCATCCTCAGTTTGGACTCCTAGGTGCCGAAGACTTGGCAAACGGGGCCGGAAGGAAATCAGAAAGCGGAGGATATGTGGGAGTTTCGTGCAGCGTGACTGAGTCTCATGTTTTTCCATCTCTCCCCGTTAACACAGACATCAGCTGTGATGCAAGCGCGAAGAGGCCCCGATATTACTGCCAGTGTCAATGTGTTCTGCTCATTTAGTTTGTCCTAATAACCTAATTACTTGTTATTTGAGCCAGTTCAAGTTTATTCATTGGCAGTAAAGCTGTAGTTAAGAGCAGGTCGTGTCACTGCTTTGTCACCACACTGTCTCTAAATGTCACAGTGGTTTAAAGTGTGTCTTAGCTACAGGTGTGTACACAGACCTCTGTTTCTTTGTCTTCAGCCTGGGATTCTCTAGAAGTCTGTTGTGAAGTGTTGATGGCTAATAACTGCGTTTTATTCAGCTACTGGCCCCTGGCATCATTAAAACCACTCTAACTCAGATGGCAGTGTTTACATAGCCGGATAATTGGAGAATTTCAAATCCAGCTATGCCTCCGACACTTATGATGACCCTACTCTCATTAGGATAATTAAAGTGAGGCAAGACTCAATCAAATTACCAGCCAATTATTGGATTCCATGTAAACCGCAGGTGTGCTAGCTGCGCAGTGTTGTTTCATGTCCGTTTCTTATAGTAATAGAGTTGGATGTGCAGCTGTGTTGAGCAATTATATCATCCAGCCGGGAATTCCTATTTGGAAAATCCTCCTCATGTCATGATGGAGATTAGATGTATTTTGTGCTGTAAAAACACCGAAAAAGCTTGCATTTAGTTTAGAGAGCCACATGTGACTGTATGCACACCACAGAGTATTCCGGAGAAGAAATTATGCTCAGATTTTAAAAACAGGCCCCTGATGTTGTCACAATATCGATTACTGGTTCTGTAATGATCATATTAATCTCCACCCCGATGATTATGCTCATTATGGGTTATTGGGAAATAGTCCCTTCATGTGGCGCGGCTACTTTTAGCTTCTTTGAGCGAATTCTCCATCATGATTATTGAGTTCTTCCTTGAGGGTCGTCTACGTTGTGGTGTAGGTTTATGCTGTTGCTTCATCTGTAATGAATAAGCTTCACTACTTGAGTTTAAATAAATTGCATCCTGTCCACCAGATATATTTCTCCTGAGCTTTAGCCCATTAACCAGGTTGGCGATTTAGTGCCTGCAGATTTTATACGGAGAACTCCAGAGTCCAGCAGTTTGGATAGTCAATCTGTTTTTATGCAAATTCCTGTTGGTGTGGGGTTTATCTGAAATACTTCTCTTATCCCCTCCCTCCTCACTAGATAGGTAGTAAACACTCAGAGCCCTGTGTGCATCTAGAACATGAAGCAGTTTTTGCAGCTACTGTGTATTTTGATGTGAATTTCTGCAGGTATTTTACTTAAAATTGTACCTCATCTAAATCTTACTGGTGAAAAGAAAGCTATCTGCTCATTAGCTGTAAGTACTTATTTGACATCTGTGTCATAACTTTTTATATACCTTGAATACAACCAGGACTATTTCTCTACAAGTTTGCTGTTAATATTCCAACGCTTCTGAAATGATAGTGACTTTTCAAACACTTTGAAATCGAATCTGCTTAAAACAGTCTGGAAAATATTCAACCAAACAGCCTTTTTGTGATCCTTCGTTGCCATATTACCATCAGAACCCACACCTCTGATTCACTGCACATGGATCATAGACATGCCCAACTCAGTCAAGAGGCTTTTAGTCTGATTATTGAGTGCACTTTTAATTAGGAAGCAGTATTCTAATATGTCTAACAGCAAAGTCAAAGACACCTTCGCCTAAGCTTTTTGTTTTATCTTTATCCTTTTTTCCTTGAAACAGCAAAATATGCTGGTTTCAAACCTTAACTTTTAGGCATCAATCACATAGATTTGTTTACAGAGGTCGACCGTTAAGCAGGGTCTCATGGTGATGGTGGTTCAAGTTGTATTTTTGAAGGAACAGCTTAAGGATGACCCGCCTTTTGCTGGTCGTCTCGAATCGACTCAAACACACAACATGTCAACAGAAAGTAACAGAAGATAACTGCGAGAGCATAAACCTGTTACACTGACGCTTCTTCACACTTCCCTCTGGTGCAGGAAATTAATGCACAGCACTTGCCAAGCACAGCAAGCTGTTGGTCCAGGCTTGGAGTGTCTAGGACAGACAACATGAACGCCAAATAAAGTCCCAACCCATTACTACTAGCTCACAGGAGTGATGAGTTCTCCGTGCCAATCCCATTAGCAAACAGGAAGCTGCTTGAGAAGAGTCCTGCAAATTGTCAATTTGGAATTCCATGTCTTGTCTTGAGGCGGTGCCGCGGGAAATTAGACTGACGTATATATTGTGTTTGCATAGGTTACATCCCCCTGCACTCTAAGTCATGCTTCAAATGTTAGCTTGAGATTTAGCCGCCTCCTCTCAGCTACGAAAATGTCAGACTTTGTGCCGTGGAAACTGTCCTTTTTCACTTCAGTTACTTAGCAACTAAATGACATGTCTCGCATACAAAAACCTGAGCCATCAAAACGTAAGAACATTATAATGATTGGTACGATAAGTCCGTCTGCTTCCAGAAGGTTTCTCTTCAACAATGGGCCATTATCTTTGGTAATGGGAGTCCTTAGAGCCATCAGAGATTGAAGGACAAGGTTGACAGCTGGATTGTCTCGGCTTAGTTCTGGCGTCTTCATATGTCGATCATCAGGCAGTGTGTCTTGTCACAGACAGAACTACTTGCTGTCAGCGCATTTAGTATATGAGGTTCCTGTGTCTGGTTTTGTGTATGTTCTTAAAGACTAATTTCCCTGTAAATAAGACGGTTGTTTAGCTTTATACTTAGATTACTCGACACTCTTATCATACTCATATTGTAAATTAATTGCACCTATTCCTATTCAGAGCTCCTGTTTTCTGACCTAGCTTTATTCTTAATTCAAATAAATATATATTTATGGGTTGCTAAAGACCCCAAAGTGTGTATATGTGGGTTGATTTCCCACTCCTGTGTTCTGTGATTAGAGGTTAATTGCTGATAGAAAATAGGAACAAATAACATAGCTTGTTCTACATGAAAACACCCCACGTTTGGCTTTTTCCACCAAAGGATAAAGACAAAATGAGCTCCAGTGAAAGAGGCAGGTGTTTGCAGGTGATATTCCCGTCGTCTACCAGCCTGGGTTGGAGGTTTTTTTCCTCCCTTTCCTGCTTTATTTCAGTCGCTCTCTGAACGGTGACCTTTGTTAATGCCCCCTCCAGTCTTAGGATCTATATCACTCCAAAGGTAAATGGAAGATTTCGTATTATTTCTGGATTATCCTCCCATGACACACTGAGCTTTATACCACCTTTCATCAGGGCACCAAGACGGGGAAAAAATAGAATAATTCATGGCCTTAAGGCTTTTATAGCTTTGCTTACAAAAGAGCTCTACGAGTTGAGCTGAAAGTACCTATATGTACTCCGTCGTCTGGAAATGGAAAGGAGAATTACTTAAATGCCACATAGCTTTTCACCAACGTCCATAGCAACACATGGATTTATTATACAATACAGTCCTTTTCATTCTTTTATGCTGCTTGGACCCAGGCTTCATGCTGCTCGGCGTTATGCTTTACTTTATCTTGGTTCCCAAAACCTGCCTTACAGATAAAAGCAATAGGGCATATCGTAGCTTTAACCTGCTGATCAGGCCTCTAGAAAGGAAAAGTCAGTGTTCCCTGTGGTTTGTGTTGCATGGGACATGAGAAATGGACCCGAGGTTAAAGATAGCTGCTGTAGGTGTGGAAGAAAGATAAACGAGCTGTCTGTGTTGCTGGAGGGGAGTGGGGTTCGACAAAGAAGACTTGTCCATTTTCTTACACGTTACAGGGTTGACTTCCATTACTGAACCCCGTGGCTGAAGGCGGCCATGACAAATGGTGTAGGAATCGGTAATGGCATACATAACACAGTTTGGGCACCTGCGGCAAGCGGGGCGGCTGGGGCACGTTGTTAGCTGGAATTAAAGATGACTTAACAGTGTGGAGCTTTGTAGCCTTATGAGTGTAGCTGCGCAACGTTCAGTACAGCCAGACAAATGTGGTCATGGGTCTGTCTTTTTTTGGTGTCTGCATATGGAGCCAGTATGAGGACAGTGGTGGTGAACCAAAACAGTAAAGACAAGTCCAGTGGAAAAAAAATGGCTGGGCACTATAGTTTTGTCCGATAATTCTCTGTTGGTTTTAAAAACAAACAACCTCTTTCACATTACACTATTAACGAAACATGTTGATTACAACGGGGTAAAGTTGATAGACATTAGTAATTAATTCACATTTATGATGTAGTATAACGTTGCATTAAGCCTAAGTGTGCAATAAGGCCCTTGTTGGATTAGCCTTCTTCCTGCATATATTTTTTTTAAGTTGATATCAAAAATATAAAAATCTTATTCAATCCAACAATCACTTTCTTCCAACTATTTTTTAAGGATTCACCTTGAGTATTTAAGAAAATACCTTAAAAATAGGGTGAATTTAGAGCTGTCTGGAAGCTGATTGCCACCAGGTGAGGCAATTATACAAATATGCATCAATTAGGCATAACGTGTTACAGGACTTTTAAAATGGACCTTTTCCACAGAGTCTGAGAAAACAAAGGCTGGTGTAAATAATAATATAAATGACCACTGAATTCAAATGTGTTGCTTCAGTCCCAGGGTCCAGGTATCACAAATGAAATGTGGCTTTAACTGAGCCATCGTTAACGCTGTTAGCAACTGGGCTTTTGCTGCTATGACTAACATCGCCCTGTGACATCATCAGCGTAGTGCAATGCACTCGCACAGCTGGTGGTAATTACCTGCTGTATCCTAGCATCCCAACCTGCTGATGGATTTAATTACACACCAAAATCTGGAAACATGAAGGATTTCTATTGGTAGAAATTCTTTCTTTCATTTTTCTCATTAACTTTGTATTTCCTGTTCTTTTTATCTCCAAAAACCCATCCAACATACGAAAATAAAGGAGAAACCTGCTCAAGATCCCTAATCTAATCTGCCTGAATAAAAATACCTCTTCCACCACTGTACATTTATGAGGTTTTGCAACTCCTCTCGCCCGGAGAGAAGCCTCTGATATCTGTTTCAACAGTAAAGAGAACGGCTTTCATTAATATTCAGTGAACATCTCCTATTCCTCCGTGCGCTCTCGCTGTTTAAAATATTTGAAAAGCCTCATGGGGTTCTGGACGGCCCGAGAAAAAAACAAATGCGTTTCTGCTTCTACTGAAGTCCCACGTCTCTGAATGATAGAAAAAGACGACCAGTTTAAAGTTAGGGCCTCTTACGTTGCTATGGCTATCACTCCTGAGCCTCTTCCTCATCCCGGTATGCCAGTGTGAACTTCCTCGGGGCTTCTTGTCCCCCTGATTCATATATACGCTGGGGGAGCGCACTCGCCATTGTTAGTTGTTTTATTACTCATCTGGCTTTGTTATTACTCACCACCGAGTCGTTCTTCACAGTCCAGCTCGCCTCTGCTTAACATGCAAAAGTGTTTCAAACTTCAGTGCGACGAGTCCGGAGGCACATACTGTTCATCATGCTGCGTATTTAATACCAGAGTCCTTTTTCTATGCCTTTATCGGAGAGGTGAAAGGGGAGCACTAGATGCTTTTATGAAGAAATCAATCACACATCACGTCATGTTTTCCCCCAATATTTATTTAGTTAAATAATGGACATTTGGCATGAAAATACTGCACATGTAGCCAGTAACCACAAGAACTATATCATACTGGATATACAGTGAAAGCAAAACATCACAAACATCGATAACCTCACATTTAGATCCGCTCACAGACATTTACACGTATTATAGTATCACTATGTAGCACGAGCAGGCACCAGATGTGGCAACATGTAAAAGGTATTCAGCAGAGACTGCTTTGGTAAACATGTAGCGCACGTAGACGCACAAACACAGACAGCTTTCACCATCAGGGCAGGATTTCCAACGCCATAAATACGATTTCATCACCTCTTTCTTACGTTTGGCCGAGACATACGAGTTCACACTCTTCCTCAAAAGGTGTTAGAAACAACTCCAATCTTCCCGTAAAGTAAATGGAGAAAGGAAAGCTACCAAAGACACATTTCCCCTTTTTTTCCAACAAGGAGGTACTCTGTAAGGCTGAGTAAAACATGGAAACAAATGCGGGCATCAGCTATGTTTCTCAGGTGCAAAACCTGTAAACCAAACAGAAAACGCCTCATTCTGTGCCTGAGGTAAAACTACAGAAATCATTCAAGAAGAACAAAAATACAAATCCAGCAGAGGCGCATTTTACTGGCAGCCGTTCCCCGGAAAGCCATTATAAATAATTGAGAAACAATTTCTTCTAATTTACTTATGAGAGATTTGTCTACCGGCAGCAAACACTTTTCAGGAATGAAGAAAAGCAGTTTGTTTGAGGCCCGAGCCGAGTGTGTACTTCTTCAGTGTGTACATGGACGGGCACAATGATAATGAGCAGCTTATAGAACAAGCGGAGGAGCCGATTTCCAGAAAAGTGACATTTATGAAATATGACGCTACAGTTTGTATTTTATGCCGTCACTTCTTCAGACAAGACGGTCACAAATTGTTCCACATGTTGTGTTTTTCGTAAAGTGTTTTTTTTTGTTTTCCTTGTGCCGCCTGGAGCGCCTAATGGGATTCTTGTTGAGGGAGGAGGAGATGAGAGAGGAAGCGGCTGCGCTCCCGTGCCTCCGTCTCATTTCACTTTCAATTTGCATCAGGCACTGTTCTGGGGACAGGGTACGGATTCCATTCCTCACCCCTGAAGTGGCATTTTTATCTTGTTTTTCTAGGAGTCTGTAAACTAACTTGGTAAAAAATATTTCTGTAGCCTGCTTTTCATAGATATGTTTACAGTACTGACCCAGGGGGGTGGAGGGGCTCCATATAGCCATAAAGGAATAATTAGACATATTAAATAACAGCATAAAATACTACAATCATCATGAAGTGATTAAAAAAAATGTAAGGATCTGGAATACTTTAACCATTTCTGAAAACATGGTACGGAGCAGTGGGTTGGACTGGGGGGTTAATTGCACCATTTTTAAAGTCTGATAAACTCAAATCATATTTTCCACTTTTTTCTTACTCCAACTTGCGTTATTACGAACAAGATATCACACGTAAGTTATTAAGCTGAGGAAAGCAAGGCGTTCTTTCTTAAACTTTGGACAGAGGCGAGCAGCGTTTTAATAATTCATAAACTGCTGGCCTGCCGAGGTGAATATAAAAACAGATATAATATTCAACAAAAACAGTTCATTTTCCAGAGCAAATCTCTGCCTCTCGGGGAGCTTTTAGCATAACTTTAGGTGAGCAAGGTTACCCGAAGGTTTATGCACATCCATAATGCTCTGAGATTCACTTTGTGAAAGTATGAATCTACAGGCAAAGAAATTACTCTGGACAAGAAGCTTATTTGGTTATTTTTACTCAGCTACAAGATCCTTATTCAATAAACTAGAGGCTCCAATTTGTAACACAAACATACCTGTAAATAAATAAAGAAATTATGGAAAGTGAAAGTGCAATCGCAAAAACAATCCTGACTTAATTTGCAAAGGTTGGGTCACAATGATATGCAAATTGCGTCCTGCTTTAATTACGAATGTGCACAGAGAGTGGAGCCGCCAGATGAGGTGTTTACAGTCAGCCTTCATGTAGGACTTTTGAGTGGCAATTGCCCAATTGCCACCTCTGCCACGGCCTGTAAACTGCTCTTGGACAGCGCTGGCACCCGCTAATCTAAGCTGTCACCCACACTCCATTGCCATTGAGGTATTTATACGCCTCTGCGCTGACGGGGATAAACAGGAGAGTGGTGGGTGGATGGTTAGGTGGGGGCTGCAGGGACGTGAGTGCTAGGCGATGGAGGACATGAAAAAGAGGAGCAAACTTAAAAGTGATGAAACAACAGCAGTCAAACAACATTATGTAGGACAAAAGTATCTGTTCAACACAAATCCAGATATTGTAGAGGCTAACTGGTAACATTCAGAGTCTTCTTCATATATAAATACAACGTTAAAGTACTCAACAGTATCATGGCCATGTTTTGGCAGAATTGACTGGATTCATAAATGATGTAATGAGCATCAAGAGAAGCATAACCTGTCATTAAAATAATATGAACGGCTCACTGATGAACCAAGACAATCATGATACAAAACAAGTGTAAGCTTAATCTTACTTTAAATATCCATGTTATTCAAATGCTTCATTCAGCAGCAAGGTCTTTGTGCTAAGCTAAGCTAACCAGCTGCTGTGTTGAACCCTCATTTGCCTTTAAGGCTTTTATTGTAATCGCTGCATTTCTATTATTGACAAACAGCTCTTTTCAACTCTACAGTAGCTCAGGTTGAGGTCTTTTCTCCAATGAAAGATGCTAACTATGTTTATTGTTGTTGTTGTTGTTGTCATTAACGATTTGAAGGGCTCCGATGTGCACTGTCAGAGGGGCTAGTCATCAGTTTTTCTCAAGTCGAGCCACGAGTTTTGCACTGCAGGAGAGGAGAGGGTCCCTGAGAAACACCTCGTTAGTCTGAGCCTGGAGACGGGCTCTTTGTACTTAGGTAATGTTCAGCGTAATTGGCAGCACTGCAGCGGAACGCAGAGCTGCCACATAAAAGAGGCCGCTGAGATAATTGAGCAGAAAAGGTGAGTTTGACTTAAGCAGTACTCCGTGCCATGTGAAGCAGGGGCAGACTGGAGCAACTGGCAAGTGCAATCAACCTTTCATAGATTCACTATGTGCGCCTTTCTCTAGCAACACAAATCCTGCAGGTAATGTCTTCATCAGTATTCAACAGACATTTGTAGCAACAGGAGACTTTAGTTTGACGCTCCATGCTGCAGGGTGGAGCAACGCAAGAAGAAGATTGCTATATTCTAAACATTTTCATTTATGCCGTGCCAAAAAAAAGGCTGGATTACAGTCTTTAGATGTTCATCGTCAAGATGAAACTTCCTTATCAAACTGAATCGAGCAGCGGTGCAGCAAATTTTGATGTAAGCAGGAAATATGCTGTACACACAAGAAGTGATGAAACATAACTCAATAAGAGCAAAATGCAAAAAGTCAGAGCCAAGCAAGAAGTGTGTCTAGAATAAAATGCACCCACTGTTCCCTTTTGACATTGTTTGGTATAATAGACTGATTACTAAGATCCCACACAACTGGCCTTTAGTGGAATAATTCTGATAACTGCGATAGATGTTATGACTAAAGGTCGAGCCACATTAAACACAAAAGGAACTGAAATCCATACTTATTCATTACTGAGGTAATGAGTCCTCCTTGTTCAACAGTATGTCTCCGTCACTAATCTACCTTTGGCACAGTAAGAAACATAAAGACAGTCTTAACAAGAACACAGGATTCACATTTTTTAACGACGCTATATTGTTTGTCAGCCAGTGAACAAACTACCAGGACAAACGAAGCCACACAGAGAGCACAGGCACTTGATGTTCTCCTCGGGATGCAATAAAGCGGATGCTGCTGATTAAACGCAAGAAAAATAATGTCACTAAACCGAATGGCCTCACATTCTGCAACCATGCACGCAGAACATGAAGGAGACCTTTTCGAAGCGGCTTCATAAACCAGGGCAGGGATATTACTCATCGAATGACTCATACCATATTAAGATGGAGATTGAAGAAAACAGATGGTGCACACGGTAACCCCTGCCCCCTGACACCCACTGATGCAAACACCCCGCTTTGCTTGAGGCTCATCAGGTGCCGGTGGTGCAAACAGTGGTGTAGCTACATTTAGACATGGAGGTAGCCATGGACGTGCCCATGGAGGTGGCGTTGATGCCGTCTTCCCCTCCCTCCTTCTTCTTGCACCACCAGCGACAGAGCCGGTTGCGGCAGCAGCAGGCAAAGGTGGACAGCAGGGCTTTGCGGAACCGCATGTTCATGAAGCAGTAAATGATGGGGTTGACACAGGCGGAGGAGTAGGACAGCAGGTGGATGAAGGAGATAGGGGCCCCTGAGAGGGCTTTGGAGGCTGACTTCAGGTCGAACGCCTTCCAGGTGTTGGCCGAGTACAGCGGCATCCAGCAGATGAAGAAGAGCGCCACGATCACCATCAGCATGCGGATGACTCGCCTCTTGGCCTGCAGCTTGGCCTCCGAGGTGTTGCTCCGGGCGCGCTCACTTTTGACCTGGGCGGCGGAGAGGGTGGGGAGCTCCACAGCGGCGGTGGGTTTTTTAGACACCTGGATGTAGCAGCCGTCGTCGTCATCGTTGGATGCGGCAGCCGTCTTTCCTACACCGTTCTTCTGGGCTGTGGAGGATCAAAAAGGTTACATTTGGAGAGCTTTGGTGGATTTCAACATGGGGTTAATACCAATAATTAAAGGGATAGTTCAGATTGTTTTAAGGGAGGGTTGGATAGTCGGTGTTTGGACCTCCGTTCACCACCAGTTTTGGAGAAGCCGACAGGTGGAGCAATGTGCTGCAGTGGAGGAGGGCAGAGGCAAATTAGATTTTTAGCCACCTGAAAGAAAGCGATCGTTGCTTCGTCTTTGTTTTATATTGTGGTTAATCCAAACTAAACTTGCAAAGTGCAAAGTCAAACTATTACACAAACAAACTCATCAAGGCATCATCTATTATTCAAAGTAAAATCACGGTTTTTCACAATACAGGCCGGTGGATTAAAAAGAAAGCATAAATAAAAGCTTAGTTTTCTGGTGCCAGAAGGCGGTCTGACGGCAAGGTTAAGCGGTGTGAATATTCAAAACAGCATGAACTGATTTCTTTGAAGTTTATTTTTGCTGCAGTACATCGCTTTGCTCCCGGGTTGGTACTCCTGTTTAGTCCTCCGAACTGTAATCATGGTGAAGGGAGTTATATTAACTATGGATAATTACCTCATTCAACCCCACTTCAGAACCTCCAAACTTTCCCTTTAACAGATAGAAGTATGTTCTAATGATCATTATAAATGGGGGGATTAATTACAACAAGAACAAAACACTGCCTGAATACCAAAGACAAAGATAAAAGTTCCCCATTAGCTGGACCACGAAGAAATAAAACACCATGTTCAAGCTGTAGATAGCAGCTGCTACCGAAGGCTATTTAAGATCGTCTCAACCTTGATGAATCACACACAAGACTCCATGGAAACAGTAACGTCAGTAGTTATCATTCACCATAAGGTACCCTATTTCAAATAACGAATAATTAATGGGAAATACTAGCTGTAAGGCTGCAGAAAATTCCCCAAAAAACAAGTAGAGGAGGTAAAGTGACAGCTGAGATGGAGTCTACATGACAGGTGCAATACAAAATATGTCTCAGCTTGCAGCAAAACAATAACATATCCTTTCACAGTCATGCTGCTCGCCTGAGAAATGGTGCAGATTTAATGGATTTCTATCATTACTGGCAGATGCCGTGTTTAACCAGACTTTTGAGGAACCCTGCTTTCCAATGTAGTTCACATACTGATCTATGAGAGTGGAAAATATGTGTTCATCCTCAGTGTGAATGAAATCAATGCGAGCTAAAAGCCTGTTGCAGTTTGGATTGGATCGGCGATGGATCTCACCGGCGGGGGTGCTCTCTCTGTTCTGTCCCAGCTCAAAGTGAATGCCTCGGAAGAGCTCTCTGGAGATCAGACCATAGGCTACAATCATCACAACTCCCGGGATGAAGAACAGAGTGAACAGCAGCAGCACATACCTGAAAAACAGCCAGAGTGGAAAAGAGAAAAACAACTCAGAGGTGTGATGGTGTGAAATCAACACTTGAAACCAAAGAAACACTCCTGATTCTCGAGCGACTTTCTTTCCTCGTATGCCTTTGGCTATGTCGGGGCTGCTGGGCATCCTGCAGATAGTTGACCCCTCGCCACAGCCCAATTTACCCCTGTGGTTGTCTGGCAAAGGTACTGCAATACTACTGCAGGTACTACTTCCTCTTCTACCTGCAGGGGATCAAACTCTTCAGCATCCTGTGTTTTAACCTTCCTCTATACTTGCTCTACCTTAAATGTTTTTTGTTTTTTAAAACTTTTGCTGTGTATTTTTGCCTTCCTTTTAGTCTGTTTTTGACTTAAGCTGCACAGAAGTGTTGTTCATGCCCTCCAAACACGAGGCTACATCAGGTCTTCATAGTTTGAAAAGTGAGGCGGGCCAGTTGCACCAGTTGAACCAGTTAATTACTGCAGGTCTTTAATTCCCAAGCGCTCTAAGAAAGTGTTAGCCATCCTGTTTATCTGACAGAAAGCTTTCAACACAACCTTTCCCAACCAGTCCTGCAGTCAACATGTAGAGAGTTGACACAGTAACGGTGCATATGGACACATTACAGCAGACATTACCATAAGATGCTTCTGAAATGACATCAAGTATTTGAACAACGGAGAGACGTTTCACGCTGCTCCAGGCTGTGTGCTCGACTGTTTTCTGATCATAAATGTTGTCTCAGAAAGAAAATAATGATCATGGTGCTCTCGAGGGCCTGGATTGATGGCACCTCAAAGAAAAAGAAGTGAGTTAAGTGCAAAGAAACTGAAGAAAATATTGACTGAGGAGAGTTTTTCAAAAGCTCCGAGCCTTTGTCAGTAATTGACTGCAGATACCACTCTGCATATATTGTGTGTGCAACATCTAACACTTTAAATATGCTGTGATGTGCAATGAATGATTTATAAAGAGACACGAGTACAGACTCTGTGAGAGCAAGAACAGAATATTAATTAAAAACCTGATGTTCGATCATTTCTTATTCATTTTTGATAATTTTATGGATTTGGATATTCAGATTTAGAGATTTTTTAGGTTGTGTCTTTCTACCTTTTATGTAGGCTATGAATAGAGACCAAATGTTCTCCCAAATTCTTATATTCATCATTTTTAAATTGTGAAGATGCATACCTTGTGAATTAAAGAAACTATAGGTAAATAAATAACTGAAGGGAGCATCACCATTATGTTTCGAGAGAAAACTATAAAGGGTAACCCATGAATGAATGCGCCAAAGAACCTGCACAGGTGTCACTTTGATCGAGATAAATCTTTACCAGACACATCTCCACTTTGATCCGTCAAATGAAAGCGCCAGCAGAGGGGAAGTTTCATTCATTCTCTGATATTTTAATGTCTTCCTGGACAACCCTCTGAACTCTCAGCCCCTGTCTTTCACTCCTCATTCAGTCAAAGCCTCGCATCAGATGGCTGTTTGATGCTGTGGACAACGTGTGGGACAAAAGCTGTCAGGAAGTGAACGTGTAGGAGTAAAACCGGAAGGGTACGGTGGATATCTGAGCTTGTTTTGCCTCAGTGGGGAAGCCCAGATGGACGGCATGAATATTCATATCTGTGGACTGTTTCCAAATCACCTGAAATCTGCATGATTATCAAACAGGAAGGTGTGTTGGGTTTACAGTGTATGCATATGCCTGCACTTCAAACTCTACTAATAATATCATCCTGTTGTGGGGAGAAGAGGAAAGGGAGTTATTGTAGAACAGAGTTTTGTGTAATTCTTGGCCAGCATATATGCAATTTAAAAGGATTTCTGATACATTTTGTACGGACATTTGTGGTCCACTGAGGATGAATCCTACTGACTTTAGTGACGCCCGACTTTCCTCTAGTGAGATCTAAGGACGACATTAGGGTTTACGAACCGTAGACACTTTGATTGGTTGGATTGCCATGACAATTTGTACAATTATTCCCTTTACATCGACTTCATTAGTTCAATATTTGCGTCCGTCCAATCTTTGGTTGCTGGATTCCCTTGCCCTGAGTTTAGACTCTCAGGATACGGACAGTCCTCCCCATTTCTTGCAGGTTTTTAGAGGGCTGTACTGCAAAAACATAGTGTTTAAAAAGCCCTACAACATTGTATGCATTATGTAATGTAAAGCGTAAAACCCAGACCTCGTATTTCAATCAAATCTTTTTCTATTTTATGTTTTTCTTTACTTTAATTGTGCACCCAATTGGAATTGTATAGTAATCCAGGTTTTCTATGCAAAATCACATCTGGTCAAACGAATATGCTGTCAGTATCTAGTCAGATTTGCCTCAATGAATAAGATAATTCCCCCCGCCCCCCCCCGGTGTACCTCTGCTGCTAGGATAATTGTAATGTTAACTCCAGTGTGCGTAAAATCGTCAATGCACACCATGCATGAGAATGATTACAACAAAAGTAAATCATTAAATTGACAAAATTGGATCATTAACCGTTTTATGGCTCCTGAAATCCTGTGCTCATCATCTCAGACTATAAATGGACGCTCCAGTGAGTCAGTGCACGGCTTCGTTAGGTAAGAGGTGTTATTTTCATAGAGCGAGAGGTAGATGGAAAAGGTGTCCAAGATTCAAGTAAAATACGGCAAAATGAAACTGTATATTAAAAATGGAAAGGTCTTAATGCTTAGCGACACATCTGGACTTTTGACTTCTGAGCCCAGATGTTCTCCTCCTGCTCCTCTTCACCGAACAGACTAATTAACTGGTCTCCCACTGTCTCATGTTTCCCGGAGAAGCCCTACACTTTGATAGACAGTCAGAGAAAAGGGAGTGTTGGACCACAAAAGGCTGTCAGAGTAGGGGGGTGTACAAAGCTCTGCCATGTTCCGCTTCTTCCTCATTTTAATTGCGCAATCCTGCAGGGCCTTTTTGGACAGATCTATGAAAATCCCTGAGTAGCATTTCCCACGATGCTTTAACACATCTTGTCTTTGGCTGTGTATCCGTCTACTTGGGGGCTGGTTTAGCCACAGAGCAGCATGTAGCGGTCCTCAGAGGGCATGTAGACCGACGGATGGCTTTCCTAACGCCGTGCAATCTAGACTGTAGCGGCAATAAACGTTTATCTCCTAGCATTTTGCACAAGCTTCACTTGTCTGTCTTTTTATTGTGCAGCGAGGAGCAGGGAAATGATCATGATCATTTACAAAGACACAGACATTATGTACAGTATCCCCGGCTAATGATATCTCTTTTTTCCCTCCCAACTATTCTTTGCTGTTTTAAACCGTCTCCAATTATGCCTCGACAGGAGCCGCCGGGTCACCTTTTTACCGTCTCAAAAAAAAGTCTCCCACCTAATTATTTCACTCATCTTTCAGAAACCACCTTTATAGCTTCAGCCCAGGGGTCAAAGCATTACATGACAGGATTTAAGATCTCTTTTATCCATCATTAGCTCCACTCTTCTCCCTCTCATATCTCTACTTGGATAGTTAGAGGGATAAAGCACTAAAGGTCCGGTTTCACCATGAGAGTCTATTTGCTGGGATGGAATTGTCACACTCAGTGGATTTGCTCACATTTTCTTACTTTGGTGAACTGTGAAATCATTACAGTGCTGACCTTTAAAAGTCTAAAATGGCACTACCTATTGTAGCTAATAAGCTGTGCAATATATATCGGGGATTTGTCTAGTGCTGCCCCCTCTTACTTTCGCCGTGTGCCCTCATACCAACATGCAGATTTTCACCTTAAAATGTTAAAGTGATGCCAGAAAACAATACTTCTGCTTCTCAAAAACGGTATAATTGCTCCATAAATATGAAGATCGTGTCAAATAAAAGATGGCAGAGACAGCTTTGTTTTTACGGAGCTCCGAATAAAAAGAGGATGGATGTCCGGTCGGTCTGCAGGTGGACGAGTAGCAGGAAGCAGGCTGATAGAGCTGTTGGCTAGTTGCAATTAGGTTCCCCCAAGCTACAGTAGATAAACGACAAGCTCTGCAAGAAGTTGCTTAGCCTCTGACACAACACGTCCCTTTAACTGCTTCATACTGAGTGTCCTGTACTGCTCTACAGGTGAGCCAAGGGAATTTGAACTGTTTTATCAAAATGGCCGAATCAGCATCAATCTTTATCCCCACTGTGAGCAATCAGTGTAAACGCGGTGTGATTACACAGCTCTAAAATATGAAGCGCTTTTCTGCTTGACAATGCATGAAAATGACACAATTTCCCTGCATTTAGATTGTTTCCACACATTTGGAACCAGAGGCAAGCAGATTGTATTCAATTCAGCCAGTGATTCAGCCTATTCGCTCCTCACTCACGCAGCCCTGTGGGGATTATTGAGGCACTTCCACAAAATAAACAGATGTTTAGCCAAATCAAAAAAATGTTTGTCTAGCTGATAATGTACCTATTCCTTTCAGAAAGTAGTCCCACCAGTACTTACCACGTCTGCTCAGAGGCCCTGCTTGGCCAATCCAGGCGACACATGTGGCCAACAGTACCATTGTTTTTCGGGAATGTCTTGATGGCACTGAACACCGGGTAGGGCACCATGATTATTAGCGACACCACCCACGTGGCGGCGATGACGCGGTAGGCGTGGGAGCGGGTCTGCCACGAGCGAGACTTCAGCGGGTTACAGATGGCGCTGTATCTCTCGATGGCGATGGCCACAAGGCTAAAGGTGGAGATGCTAACGGAGATCCCTGCAGGAGAGAGGAGACAACAAGAAAACACTTAGAGAGTTGGTCTTATGGTTTAGTCAGGGAATAGATTCATATAAATCGGCAGCCATGAGGCGGAGGGAACAGCTAGCTGGCTGGGTCTTAAGATAATGAATTTGCCACATTACACATTGAACATCTGAACATCTCATGCCAACCTTGCAAAATATTTGATTAGCTTTGAAAGCAGAAACACATGTCAAAAGACACAGCAAAACCTCAGTGGTGACAGCTCAAACTGAGAAGACTTTCAAAGACAATGAACACACGCTTACCATACACCTCCACGTCAATCAGGCTTAAACTCTCCAACACAGTTCAAGGCTTTAAGGATATGAAATCTATTTGCCTCAATAGAGTTGGCACCTTGGTAATTATCCAAGGACACTGTCTCTATAGGGTTCAACGCAAGTTAAACTCCTTCAGAGACAAGGCCAGGTTGCATTTGCATGTATGAATATGCATAGTCTGCAGAAGGGGAAAGCAAGCCTCTCTTCTTAGGCTGCGACACATAGCATTTATAAACCCATACCTGCAGAAGTCCCCCGGGAATAAATCAGCACACTTATTCTCAGTCGCCATGAAAAGCAACAACATATTAATCCCAATCCCTTGGTCCTTCACAACGGAAATAACATCTCCTTGCCAAACCATAGCTTTGCATTACCATTCGAGGAAGGAAGTCATCCTGCATACTCCTAAGAGCATGCTGCGACTCAATCTACAGCAGGCCCATTAAGTATCTGAGGGGTCTACGACTCCATACAGAACAATGCATTCTCCGGGAACAGCCTGTGGCGGTGGTCTTTTTTCTTGCAAACCAATCCTTTTCATTGTGATAAGCTTTTCTATCAGAAGTTAAAAGATTAAGGATTTAGGGTATATCGTCGCCTGCAGAATGTGTAACTACCAAAACAAAAGGGCCTCTGAGAATTTGATGTGGAGTCAGATAGGGGCAGGAGAACGGCTTCATCATATCATGCTCCTACAGAACAAAGGAGCTGACTAGTAGGGATACTCCAGAACAAAGAGAGCTCATCATCACCAAAAAGACATCTGAATGGCTTTTATGCTCCCTGCCGTCCCAGACTGAGACAGAGACTGTGAATTATTAAAAAGCATTTCAGCTCTTTGTGAGAAGGGTCATTTTTTTGATTGCTGCTCCACTTACATGAAACATGGCAGCATACTGCATCGAACCACATTCCCTGGGTTTATTGGCTTTAAACTTGGGGTTTCTAAACTGGGAATCATACCCTCCCAGAGAGCGATGTGAGGCACTGATAATCTGTGAGGTGAAGACGACAGGTACATTGCATGCTCTGAAAAGTGATATGATATAGCACGTTAAAAAAATCCTTATAACTCCTGAATCTTGCTGAGAATTGTCTGTACTTTTCAAGCCAAAAGTTGACTTATTTTTACTAGTGAAATTGGGTAGTGTACCTAACTTACTAAAGTTTCTGACATATACTTATTGTAACCCAAACCATGATCTTTTTCTCAACCTAACCAAATATCTTTGTCTCAAACCTGACCATATAACAGCAGTGGTGACAACTTGTAGTCCATTTAATGGCTTCAAGAGCAGGGTGGGTTGTTAAAATGCTCTATCGTTTTACATTTTCTATTTTGGTCTAAGAGGCTGTCTATAAGCAGTAAGGCCCTCCTGAGTTTTCCATGACTCAATCCTGTCCACTACCAATCAACTAAAATAGCCGACTCGGACTGAGCAGGAGGAGGTGGGAGGCACAGTCAACAGATGTGGATCCCAACAGCGCACCGGCACCGTAGGAGTCTCGCACAATAAGTCTTGCACACCCACACATCTCTTTCAAGTGCTAAGCACAGACACAGTCGAAAGACCATATCACACACTGGGGGTTTTCTTTTGTTGATGCTTGAAGGCGGTCATGCCCAGCCACAGCGCCGGCTTACACTGATTGTGAAAATGTCGAGCTCAGAGAGGTACGAATGGTTTGTCTTTTCCTCAAAGGAACGATAAAAATAATGAGTAGAAGATGAAAGAGGAAAAGCATTATTTATACTGCACTTTTGTAAAGTGCTTTACAAAGCAAACAGACGCACCGCAGGATTAAAAGGGAATTATAAAAAGAGTTGTAGGTACATGCTGATAGTGGTATAGTGATTATTTTTTAGCACAACACACATTCAAATGCAACTTTTCAATGCAGGATACACGAGAAAGAGGCAATAGATGAGCCTTGAGAGGCCGATTAGAGGTGGGATCCTGTGTGAAACAGATCCTCGTCTTCAAATGAGCGATGTTTTCAAACCCTACACTTATAAAGACTGATCGCTCTGAGGTTGTGCACATTCATATTGAAAGGAAGTGCACTTCCAGGTGATCTATGGCACCGATACCACAGTGATTTGAATTGATGACACAGTGAAAGGTACGCAGAGAGCTCTGAGATGAGTGTGCATGTAGTCTAAGGGATTATGTTGCTGTCCAGGAGCGTTATAGGTCCTGGATTCATCAAACCTGTCAGCACTCAGTCCAGGTTCATGTGACCATTTGTTTTATGACTGGCAGGGCGAGTCAACACTGATATGAGATCAGCGGCAGTGATATAGCAATTTGTTTGGCCTCTGATGAAGAGCTATGAAACAAAACAGGAAATCTTGAACACATTTTTAAATGGACTGCAGTAAAATGTATGAATACTCTATAGGAGACCAGGAGACCAGCCAGCTGTTGATGAACAGAATTGGACCCATTATATGCATGTCTTTTGTTTCTCACTTATAGCTGCAGAAAGTCTGTTTTCTGACAGCCGTTCTGATCAAAGCTTCACCCCCTTGAAACTTGGCAGTATTGAGAGGCTAATCTTAGAGGGGAGCATATTCTGCTGTGATTATGAACAAGTTGCAGCCAAGTTAATTACCAGCCAACTAACCCACTAAACGCTCACATTTTGCCCCTGCGCTGTATCTTCCCTCCTCGAGAGGAAGCAGCTCTAATCCTTTTCCTTGTTCATTAAATCAGGCGAGCACTCCACAGTGCGCTTCTTGATAACTGGCTTTTGAGCAAAACTGTGAAGTCTGGAGTCAAGGGTCTTTCAGCTCACCTCAACCCAGGGGAAAAGATTTGCATTCCTCAGCTAAAACTACGCCTGTTATTTCTCAGCTTACACCAAACTCTCCCAGGCTGCCATAAAAAGGCAGAAGCAACTCTACAAGTGGATTTAATGTCCTATAGGTGCCAGGCGCATCAGCCAGAACTGCAAAAGTTTGCTTGAAGCCACGAGAATTCACATACATTATTCAAGCTTCAGCTCGGGGGGAGCTGACACCGAGCTGGTACGCAAGTTAGTGATTGCATCATACGATCAGCAAGACAAACACAAACATGGATGAATGTGTTCGAAGGCCACACACACACACACACACACACACAATTGCACACACACGGAATATTACAACATTGATCTTCCAGCGAAACCGTAAGCGGGCTATGATTCACTTGATTATCGAGCGAGGGACAGATAGATGGATGCATGTATGCACAGTGGAAGGATGGATGGCGTATCATATGTCTACAGGGCGTGTGCTAACAGATGAGCTGGCAAAGGACAGATGAGTTTACCGAACAGTTTGAATGAGTGAGGATGGTCACGATTATCCTGTGTATTGATTGGCTGATGGGAGGCTCAGATCACGGGGGGGGTTTGATTGATATGGATTTTAAACGCCAGGCTGATATTTGTAGAATTTAAATGCACCATGTTCAGGGACCATGTGTTGAGAGAGCAGTAACGAGGGTCCGATGCTAAGGCCAGAGTTGTTCAGGGTAGGTCATGGCAGGTAACTTATCCCTAGGCTCTTAGGACTACAAGAAGTATGTCTCATTCCAGCTCTGAATTGTGCTCCTTTTCTGCTTGTGGGGTCTTGCTTTTTAAAGGGTGGCCACCTTAGTCCTTCCTGCAGCTGCTGGCCGGCTAACATTGCAAGTCTCTTGATCTAACTGACAGTCGGAAACTCACTAGTACTAGTATCACATGGAAAGTGTACACAGAGCTTACTGTAGAAGCTTCAAGAACCACGTAATTTGCAATAAACAAACAAGTTTGAAAAAACTCAATCACAGCTCTTTAATCACCTTTTAATCCAAACCTGGACGAACGAAATATCTTAAACATTGCAGATGAAATTGTGTTGTTGCTGTTCTGAGGTAGCTGATTTAGGAAGTATCACATATGCAGGACGTCCATTATTCACAGTTTAATGTAATGCCAGTGTTCATATTCATCGCCTAACAATCATTCTTTATCACGTTAGCCCTTAACTTGAATGTATTACAAGTTAGCATAAAAAGTGTTGGACAAATAACTAATGGTTTGTGTCTTAAAGTCTGAGGATGTTGCCCCTCTCCTCCTCCTCCTCCACCTCCTCCTCCTCCTCCTTCTTATCACAGCTCACAGAAGCCAGTAATTGAAAAGAAGATCCAGCAAGCCTGTCCTCACAGAGTGTGCATCGCATTTCCTGGATAATAATAGGATTGCAGACCTCTCCATTCAATAGCTCTGATCAACCATACCAAGCTCAAAGGGAGGCAGAGAAAGTTCCTTTGCCGTGTGACTCAGGCCTCACGTGGCACCTTCACTCCGGCCTGATGGGAGCCAGCTCATCGCTCAGTCACACTCCTGGAGACGTGTGACTGCTCGAGCTCTTTGAGCATGATTGTGACCCTCTGACAGGCAAAAGTGAAGCCCGTAGGAAAGCCTGGCGGAAAAGCTCTGGAAAGATTTCAAGCAATTTTCTGGCAGGATTGTAAAGCTGGAGCCTTTTCTGATCAGTCGACAGCTACAAAAAAGATTGGATTCTTGGATAATAACCTTTTTAACCCTGATCATTCTTATACCAAACTTTCTGTTGTTTCTGACAGCTCAGTTTAGTGTGATTTGGAAAATAATGGACCAATTTCATTTAAGATTTGACTGTGAGAAGTAACCGCCAGCTTGGCTTCACCCAAAGGTACCAAAATCCCCCTAGCAAATACATCTTGGCAGGGAACATTTCCATCCTCACCCATGAAGTAGGTGACAGTCTTGCACATGGTTGCTCCGAAGATGAAGTCCTCCATGATGTTGGGGATGAGGGTGAAGGGCATGCAGAACACGGCCATCATGAGGTCGCTGACCGCCAGCGACAGCAGGAAGGAGTTGGTGACGGTGCGCATGCGCTTGTTCAGCACCAGGACCACGATGATCAGCAGGTTCCCGAAGACGCTGAGCAGGAAGATGAGCGAGTAGAGCAGGATGCGGAAAGAGTCCATTTCTGAAAGAGGAAGATTAATCAAAATCTTAGAAAGAAAGGAAGCACTTTTGTCGAAGTGAGAAACACAGCTTCAGATCAATGAGACACTCTGCCAGGAATATACATTTATTTCATCCAAACATCTCTGTGCAAGTTTCTCTGGGTTTCATGAGTCACCACTAAATGTGTAATGTAGATGGGAACAGAAATAAAGAAGAGGAAGGACAAATAGGAGACAGAAGAGGGAGATACTCGCTGACTAAAGACTTCCACCAGATTCACAAGAGACTGAACACAATCAAATTCAAAAGTTTCTCTTCATCTGTATGCAGGTGTCAGGGCTCTTTTCTTGTAATCATTCAAGAAACCCACAAGATAGCATCACCTGAAGTAATAAAACAAGACGTTAATTTAAAATATATACGAAGAGGTTGTTCACCTGGGAAATTACACCCCGGGCGCGACTGTACTGGCAGACGAAATAACGTTGCATAATCAACAAATTGTGCTGGTGACAATATCTCCTGCCCCGGCTGTGAGCCAAATTATAATTAGCATCATAATACTGTCAGGAAAATATGAAGACAAACAACATCATGATCAGGAGGTGTCCTGGGAACCTAACTCAAAATGGAACAACGAATATGATCATTCAAAACATTTAAACATCTGTCCTTCGCTTAGCCTCAAAGCAATAACCCAACAGGAACATTTTCTCTGTAGGACAATTCCATGTCAGGTTCATATTTGAATTCATGTACAAAAAGTGCTGTTGCAGACTATTTACTCGCACAAAATCCTATATATAACACACTACAGGAAAGGAAAACCCCCGAAAAGCATAATAGCTTCCACAGGGCTTCTTCCTTTCTGCCATACAGTTGAGCATCAGTGAGAGCATAATGCCAGCCGGGGGGTTTTTGGGATGCTCCCCTTCACTCACGGTGGCTTGTCACTGCGAGTCTGTGTGTGAATGAGAGTATCTAACAGGACAGGGTCAGGGCCGACCATGATGTAAGACGGAGACTTGGAAAAAAGCTAAAGGTCCTCAGCACAGCCTGCAGACAGAGCGCCAAATGTCACCTTGAAGGCAGTGCTCACGACAAGAGGAACAATCAAACTGTACTGTACGTGCAGAAAATAACGCAGTGCCGTCCTGTATCCAAACTCGATCTATGGTTTATTATAACTTTGTGATCTTGTCATAGTGTGCTCGTACATGCATGACTGTTTAGCAGGAAGCCAGCATTGCTTTTATAGACCTGATTCATGAGCGTTGTCCTTATGAATAAAATAGCGTTTGAACACCATTGAGGGAAACCGTCAGGCTTCAATACATATCTAACGGTTACGGAGTAAGACACCATTGCAAGATAACGTATTCGTTCATGACAATCTGCAGAGGCTCGAGACGACAAAGATAAAAGCAGCCGAGGGATATAAACCTTGGACAAGAGCGGGATGAATGTTAATCACCTCTGCCGTCAGAGACACCCAGTCGCCCTCAACTGCAAGTATGAATTATCCCTTTGATGAGAGAATCCTCTGATGGCTCTGGGACCAGTTCCATCAGAAGATTGACATCACAGGTTCAGTTCATCTAAGCAACATCGCCCTTTGTTTCCGTCACTGAAGGGTACATCTTAAACACAGGTGACAAGAGTTTTGATTTACACAAAAGCATTATGGGGAATATGCATAATCAGCACTCGCTGGGGAGACTTCCTACACAAACACTGCGCAGGGAGCCCCCACTGCAGCTTCTTTTATGTTGGATCATGAGCTGGTGGAGATGGACTTATCTATTCATGGAGCCACAGCGCTACGTTGGCTCCCCTGAGCTTAAGGGACTGCAGGACGATTCACTTTGACTCCCTCAAGCGTGACAGCTGCATTCAAATCCAAACGCATCCATAAATACATCCCAATAGAAAGATGGCCTCTATATGCAGCGGGAGTTGTTGACGTGGAATATTTTCGCCGTGACCCAGGGCGGAGAGATCAAGCGCGTATGTGAGGGCTGTGGCTGTTTATTTAACCACTGTTTGCTCTACTCTTGCTGTGTATCCTTTCAGCTGCTGCAATGCAAACTGTAATTAAGTTTCATCACGGCAAAGACACGACAAGTTATTTTAAAAGGCATTTATTTAGGGATGTGGAGGAGACGGTCTGACTCCAAAACATACCTGTCCCGTCACATTCCCAAGCACCAGTCCTGTTCCTTAATAACTTTTGCCCTAACCTGCCATGTTAACAGAACAATTAGAATTGAAATCGCTTCGTAGGCGTCAGATTCTGTGCACAATTTTATTTCAATAAGCACGCTTTACAAAGTTCAGTTTATCTGGATTCAGCTTCAAAATAATGCCCAGAATTATGTCGCTAACAAACCTTTATATACTCTCCAAAAATCAAGCAGGGATCCATCACAAATTGGATCAATAAAAGAAGGAATAAGTTACGCTTAAGTTGTGTGAATTCCCACCCTACCCATGCTACACCCTCATCCCCTCTTTGGCTGAGATGAAGAGATCATCAGCGGTCTGTAATAATCTCAGAGGCGGTGACTGAGATGTCACAATTCTGAACTACCTTTCCCCCTTTTTAATAAAAAACCTTACCATGAAGCCATATTTTACACCCTGCCCCTGACAGTCATTTCTGAATTTGTAGAAATGACTGTCAGCGCCCGCCAGATGTGATGTTACTCTTTATTACGGGTGAGAGGGTGGAAAGCCCTTTGGAAATGAACCAGTAAAGCATTAGACATGAGTCACGAAATTAGTCCTGGACTTTTGGGAGTCTGCAACTAATTCCCTTTTCCTTGAGCTTGTATGACATGGACCTGAATGAACTTCCAGTGAGTGTGCAAGCACTATTTGTCCGGGTGGATGACAAACGGTATTCATTTACTGTTGATCGATTGAGGGACTGTTTGTTTCGGCACCAATTTGAAAACAAATACCCTGTATCACGTTTTAAAATAAAGAAATTGTACATATTCTAGCTGCCAGTTTAGTGGTAATGCAGTGATGATGAGTTGATGCTGTGCCAGGTAACATGGGAACATGCCAGAAAGGGCAACTGCCATTCAGCAAACATTGGACGCAAACAATGCAGGTAAGAAAATGTGTTTTTGGAAAGAAATGTGCTTAAAATGTTCACACACATCCTCATTATAGCTGTCTGACAGCTTATATATTACAGAAATCAGTCACACATGATTACACTTCATAGATAAGATGGATAGAAACATTTTTTATTATAATTACAAAGTCTGTTTTCGGGAAGTCAGAGAAAGAGTGTCCTCAAGAGACAAACAAATATATCAATGTCAACATTTTCCCACACCACGGACGGTATAATCTCTCAGTGACGGCAGAGAAACAGAAGATCCGTTTTGCATTTTCATATTTGATTCACTTGGATGTGCTCATGATCAGTTTTGCAGGAAGAGAAAAGAAAACCAATCAACCATCCGATGTTGTGCTGTAAGCTGTGATTTACCTTCCACGGTGTTTATCCGCTTTAAAGATCCGGTTCCATTTCACTTTGTTTTGAAATAGAATAATCAATTTCTTCTGAAGACTTTCCAAGAACTGTTATTACATATACACACGTGTTTCCTTATAGCCATTAATGGTTGTGTTTTGGAGTCATTTCATCCCTATCTAGTAAACACTCCAAATTGGAATACTAACATGCGCGGTAGGACTGTTTCCTCGGAGGGGGATTTTGCTTTCCATGCCAGAGATGTGTCGACACTGCCAATAAATCAGCTTCTTACATCACACGGCGCTGGCTGTAATCCCTGTCATCCTCTCGCTGCTTGTCACGGCTAATCAGTCGCGCCTCTTCCTAAATAGCTGTAGAAAGTTTGCAGAGTTGACGCCGTGTCTCGCATGCCAACATATCCAATCAAAAGATAGGGATTGTGCTTTTGACCTTTTTTCATTGTGTTTAAATCAGAGGACACGGTCACTGGATGCCAAGCTTCCCTCTGCGCTTCACTTTGTGTCAGCTTGATACTTTTTAGATTAGAGGGATCAAACTGAATCTGTGGGATTCATAACAAAAATCCATTTGTTTTTTTATATATAAGGATATATGAATCCCTGGAAAAAACACTGGATGATTATCAGTTTCTCTAGGTATACATTTCAAAGATATGTGTTAAAGAGATTGAGCTTTAAGGGGGTTTCCCTTTCCTGTAGTGAGTTATATAGGCGTTTGTGCATGATAATGGTCTGCAAAGGCTCCAGTCCCCCCCCTGCAGTAAATGATTCCTTTGACAGCAGTTAAGCATTGAGTCTCTGCCTGCAGTTACTGTTACAGTCAGCACAATTACACTCAATTAGTCCCAGCATGCATTCCCAACAGACCATAATATTGATCCTTCATTACCCTGAAATGTTTTGGAAGTTGGGAGAAGCTGGTGTGCAAACAAGCTCAGCACATATTCAATTACCCATGAGGTGTTGTTAGACACACACACATTTGCTTTTTGATGCCATTATTCTTTCAAGCTGTGCCTCATTAGCATATTGTTGCATTCGGAAGCGAATACTTGAACTTGAAAGCATGGCAAAAAAAAAGTCAATGTGATGGGCAGCAGGATGATGTATAGAAAGACAGATGGTAGGTTTCTATCCCTCTCTTCTTTAAAATGATATTCCAATTCTATTTAACTGCAACCTGAAAAACATTTGGATGAAAACTTGTTTCCGCTTTAAAACCAAGGCTCAAAATGCTGTTTTCATTGCATGGAAAAAACTGCACTCAAACGTCACCTGCTAATGTTCAAAAGGCAGGCTGGCTGCAAACTGAGTTTAGGATTCCAAGCGTGTGCATGCATGTTACTATGGTGTGTTTTTGCTTAGTAGGAATTGCCACATCATTGTTTCCAAGGAAATCCAAAGCATGATTAGGGATTTCTTGGTTAGTCGGTACGATCTATTGTTAGGGAGTCTCATCTGGAGGTGGAGACACCTGTCAATCAAGGCAAAATCATCCACAAAATAGGTTTGATTATTTCTATAATTGCTAAAGGCTCATTAAAAGGAAGTGAAATGAACTATTGTGAGCATTTGTGGAAATGAATTATAAATGGGTTTTCATTAAAAGCAACTATTAGCTGCACCTTCAGTGATTTCCTGATTGAATTAGACATTCAGTCGAGGTGTTTGCTACTTAATTGCCCATAAATCACTATGTTAACAAAGCCAGCGTTGGTGTTTCCAAATGGGACCCAAAGCAGTTCAATTCTAGTCTATAGAGACGTTAAACTTTGTGAAAGTCAGACTTCAAGAAGGTGTAAGCAATCAGAAATTAAACATTTCAGTATGATAAATGTAGCTTATAATGAACGCGGTGCAGAGGCCTGTAAACGAGGGTTGTATTGTTTGTCACTTGGCGAGTCACATGAGTTAGAGATCAACAGAGTCCTCCATCATATGCTTTGAGTCCGGCTGATAAAGCTGCAGCCCAATCCTCCTCTGCTGGGAGTTAATAAAGCCGCTGTGCAGACTGACACAGGGCATTACGGCTCAATATAACTTCTGCACGCTTGAGGGGATCTTTACTTGGGCTGTCTACTCTACAGACGACACTACGCACTCATAATCTGTGAAATATGGGCTGTTTTCGTTGAAGTGAGGAGATAAATGTATATAAAAGCACTAATGGTATATTGATTTGTCTTCGTAAATCTATACTGAGGTGAGCAGACGTCTCAGAAACCTTCTTCGAGACACTCCATCATTGCAAGCAGTTGTCCTGCATTCCTAAACCTGTGCTTCGATCAGTTCTGTTGGTTTTGGCCAGGCTGTTATTTCTGTAGCCTGAATAAATGATGGATTTTATTTTAATACTGTGTACAACCATGCCCCAGTTGATTGATTGACAGCTAAGTAAAGCAACAAAGGTGTCAGGAAACACTGCTGAATTTAGAGGCCCAACACTTAAGTCGAGAAGCAACAGCCTTACTGCTGGGAGGGGAATATTTAGCACAATCTATTTGTTCCGCCTCACCAGGTTGCTCCCAATTATTTGATCTGATTACGCCGATCATGTTATGTCAGTCTGTATCACCGCGTTGAAACCCAGAGGGAACAAGATGCTAATTCTTTCGACAAGACACCGCCTGCAGAAATTGGTTGGATATTAGAAACTCTCGGCGGTGCCTGGGGCGACAGGTTGTTTTCTCCCCGAAAAAATGAAACGGTGCTCGCTTAATGATAGCTCACACACACTCAAAAAGACAGGGCGAGCTCAGCAGAGTGCCACTTTGAATCAGTGGGGAATGAAGGGTGTCCGGGGCCGAGCCAAGGTGCAACTCTACTCCTCTCCGGAGTCCCGGAAGATTACTGTAATGTGATGCATGTCTGATGCTGTTACATATCACGTCAGCTGATCCTTCAAAGGTAGCAGCAAACACTGCAGAAAGCCTGTGTCTCCAGCAGGAACATGTAAATGCAAATATGAAATACGAAGCGTTAAACTATTGCTTCTACATCAGTACAATTTCGCTGTCTTGAATTATCATCATTAAATGTTTGCAGAATAAGCTCTTACCGAGTTCTCTTGCAGATTAATTGAATGTTTTTTACGCTCATCAATAATATCCATCGTCCAGATCCCTGTGATTTCATCCTTTATATATCCACTTTGACCTGCGTCTGAGTCTCAGCTCTCCCGCTCTTTCTGTATGTCGTCATGGACAAGAGTTGCTTGAGTAGTTGGTATATAAATGTTGAAAGTAAGTATTACTCAGGGAGTGTTCTCGGAAAGGGTTCACAGCTGGAGAGCAACTGATTAACTGATCCTCTGATTGTGTTTTTAATCTCCATCTTTTGTCGCAGAAGCTTTAAAAGCACAGGGCGAGAACAGAGCGCATGGTTTGAGTTCAGCAGAGAAGAGAGCATCTCTCCTCCATCACTAACCTGGCTTTATTAAGTTCCACCTATTCTCAAACAGGAACATTTCCTTCCTTTCTCATGCGATAAAATGACTATCGGACACTGTTGGCTGAACAAAACAACCAAATTGAAGATGTCCCCTCTGGCTAAGCAAAACTGATGGGCATTTTCCAACATTTTATAGAAAGTAACTCCTAATGTGAAATGTCTTCATACTGCATTTAAACGCATTGATTTCAGTGCTCCTATTCCACTTACACAATGTGCAAATATGTATAAATGCTTATTTTATCATACAAACTCAGACCTATTTAGATCAAAATGAATATTAAAGGCATGTGTCAGAAGCAAAGTGCATGAACAATATTAATATTCCCCTATTTTGAATAAAAAACCTCCTTTCTTTAGTGTTTTATACTCTTATCTAACATAACACATATATACATATCTTTATTTGACGTTTTTGGATTAGTTTAAAGCAAGCGGATGTTAAAGCTGTTGTCTTTATGTCATTCTGTGCAGGAATAAATGTCCAATACAATGAATCGGACAGCAGTGATTCCACAAGTGGTTTAATATCCTGCCCCGTCACATCTGGGGGAGGAATCCAGCTGCAGAATCTGAATGGAGACAGTAGAGGAGGAGAATGAAGAGGTGTGTGTGTGTGTGTGTGTGTGTGTGTGTGTGTGTGTGTGTGTGTGTGTGTGTGTGTGTGTGTGTGTGTGTGTGTGTGTGTGTGTGTGTGTGTGTGTGTGTGTGTCGCAGGGGGAATGAGGCATCTCTCTGTCAGGGGTCATTTCTCTTGGTCAAACACCTCACACACCCCTCATTGTTTGATGGCTCTCAAGCCTACACTGATGCAGCCGTCTCCTGTATAAGTTCAATAAAAGAAATGCAGCAGTGAAGGAGGAACGGCTGTGAATAATTTAGTGGAGTGAAGATTTAAAATTTGTCTCGATACTGCAGCTGCGGCAGGGAGAAGGATTTTTTTTTAAAAACTCACGCCCACGTTCAGACCTCATTATCTAATAATTCTCCAGTGGGGTCCCGGAGACAAAGCTGGGAAGGCTTTAACCCCCTCTGGTGTTGCGTTGGGTTTAATCCCTTTAACGGATAGTCAGCATTTAGAGAGTTTATTGCACGAAACAAAATCAACATTCTGAATTAAAACACTGCCTGCCACACAGCATTGCAGAGATATCAGGATGCCTGGTGATTGATTCCACGTGATGAGGCGGAGGAGCTTGATTTAAAACAGCTTCAGTTTGCAAAATAATTTTACAGCACTACACATAAATCAGGCAGGGGGTGAATCTAGAAGGTAGAGTGGCTTTTTAGTTGCCTTTACAAATTCAATATCTGAGATCAAATTACACAACTGATTGCCTTTTAAGGTAATCAGTCATAGGTGGCAGCTTGTAATTAGAAGCAAACAACATCATTAAGCTGGAATTAATGCATGTTTTTTTGCCAGGAGGTGGGCGCTTTTATTTTGTACGACTTGTTTTAATCAAAATAGTTTTTTTCACTGGCTGCATAGCATAATTTAGAAAGGATGACAGTTTTGACATCTCTTTCAACCCCTTCTGTTCACAAAAAAAAAAATACAGTTTCACACCTCAGCTTGCATTATTCATGGCGGAGAAGAAGAGAAATAGATGTTACCTTTGACACCTCTGCTGGCTCTGGGGAGGACTGAGACATTCTTGCAGCTGATATTATAGTCAGTAACTTCCATGGTGAGGTTCCCCAGCTCCGCGCAGCCGGGAGACACCTCCTTGGACAGCACGCTGACATTCCCCGCCTGTAGAGCCATCCTCTCCGGCGACAGGGACGACAAAAACTGGAGCCGCGCTGGAATCAACTTGGAGTCGCCGTCGCTGTTTTGTTCATAACAGCCGGAGAGGGGGCGTTGTGAAAACTTGGAGAAAGCCCAAAACTGGAGTTGAGTGATTTAGATAATGCAGCTACTTGGAATAAACGGAGAATAACAGGTCCGTGGAGAAGTTCGCCACGACGCGCGCACTGTACCGAACTGAAGCGGACTGAAGCCCGGCTGTGGAGGAATGAAGCTGCGCTGCTAGGGCAACCCCTCTCTTTCTCCCTCCCTCCCTCCCTCCCTCCCTCTCTCTCTCTTTCTCTCTCTGTCACACCCTCCTCTTCCTCTCTATGTCACTGTGGAGTTCAGTCACAACAGTAACGACTCATGTAACATCACAGACAGATTTTACGCAATATTGGCGATTCAGACATTGGGTCGTTTTTAAAAATGATTATTAGTTATTTATTTTTCCTCTACTACTTTTTGTAGGCAGATGTTGTTCCTTTTACTCTTATTGCATTTGCATAAGTTAAGGTTATAAAAATCAACTAATAAATGGTGATATATTATTATAGGTTTGATTTTGTACTTGTTTGCAGATTTAGCTTAATACTACAAAATATTAATGATTCCTTATTATAGGTTTAGGGACCCAGTAATACTGTATGCAAAGCAATTGAATAAATAGTGCGACATCCAAACATTGAACATATCAATTCATCAAAAGAATAACTTAATATATGTCATTCTAAAATAGGTGTTTAGTAGATGCTAATACTTTGTATATGTTACCGTTTTGAATGCAGGACTGAGTGTTTATCAGTGTAGTCTTGCTACTTGCTTCCACCTCTGCATGAATAAGCTTCTCATTGAAATGCAAGGTGGGGGGACTTCAGGTTCATCTCTTTAAAAGGAATTTGGATTGCTCTTTTCAAAGTCAGTGGAGGTCAAACATAAACTGAATATGTTGCCGTTCCTTCAGTGGTGGGAGAAGTGAGGCTCGTAGTGACAAACACATCTTTTATCCTAAAGAGTTTCTTTTCTATCTGTACGACTGAAATCATGTCAGCCATTCACTTCTGGAGGGACGGGGGCAGAGGGTTAAATATATTCCCTCAAAGAGAGTGTTTTGTCGACAGGCCTCAAGTACTGTTGCATGACTGTAGCAAGGCACAGAGAGGTGTGTGAGCAGTCCAGGATCCAATTCAGAAAACCAATTTACTGTGGGTTCACTTGATTTAGCCGTTTGGCAGTTGTTTTTAGTGAAAGGGCTGTAAAACACACTTCATCTGGACAGCACCAAACAGCAGTTAGCAGCTAGACAAGCAATCAGAAACCCCAATGAAGAAATACTCCACTACCATTAGCGTAGTAAAAATCCCACTTCAACATTAGACATTTTTATGTCTGCTTTTATCCAATTGAAATCTAAGATGTTTTGAAGAAATGTAATGAACCTTACGGCAGCATAAAATAGGAAGTTAGAAGTAAAATTCAAGTGCTTCAAGTTGCAGATAGATTCCTCGCTCCGCTGCACCCTCGCTGTTATATATTTAGGATACCCGTCAGTGTCCAATCCCTCAGGGCCCCAAAAACGCCTACAAAGATTTCCTCTTCATGGATTAATTGATTGCACTGCTGGGGTATGAATCAAGTGTGTTTGAGTGAGTGAAATACATTTGGTGTGGGTGAGCTTTGGGGGATGTAATTGCATATTCCAAACCACTTAAGACTCTTAAGAGCTACAGTTGGAATTCTTTATTAGGAATAAACCCCTACTTTCTTTCAGGGTTTCTTTGACAAAACTTAGATAGCTAAAGACAATATATTGAACTTATTGAGATAATAGGACAATTAGACTACAAACAAACCCCCTATTAAACACAAATGACCTTTATTGACGCATTAATTAACCTTTGTGAGTTAAGTGTGTGATGATACATGAGATAGAGCCCTTCCTGAATGGCTCTTTAGGTATTCCTCATGAAACTACGGTGGCTGAAAGGGGCCAACGCGCTACACCTGGCACAATTGTGTTTATATATTTGCATGGAGAGTTTCTCCTAAATCAGCTTTGGGTCGTTTGAGCTTGTCAGCCATCGGATGAATCACTGTTTACAGTACAGCTCTCATCTTACGTTGGATTAAAATAAGAACATTTGTTAAACTATTGAGGTGAAAGTCCCACCCAGACCTCCCCCCTTCAACTGCGGACTATGATTAGAATCCTATTTGTTCTAGGTGGTCTTCAAATCTTGATCCAAGAGAAAATACGTTTCCCGGAAATGTATCTGACCCTTGAAAAGGAACGTGACTGTGAGGAGACCGGGCAGCCTTCGCTCAATTACCGCACCAGTGTCACTGATTTTGTCAGAAGTCCTCTTTCAAGAAATGGTTTCAATTTCATGTTCCATTTCAGCGGCTCGATAACGGAGCAATCTCTTCTTCTCAGGGAATGGATGCTGGGTGTCAGAGGGGATCATCAGTGGGACAAAGAGCAGCAATTCTGCCAGAGTAGAGGTGAGTACCGCATACCTTTTTCCTAAATTGTTTTGTGACAATCTTTGTCACAGAATTAGATTTTGTACATCCTGTGTTTTTGTTGAAGGTCTGTTTCTGTTCCAAATGATTAGTTTTACACTTGAAAATGTCCTTGAGATTTTTTGTAGCCTGTAGAACAACTGTATCCTTTCTTTTTTTATTTGGCTGACCCGCAGTAGCAAAGGGAGGATGTTATGGGACTCTTGATGTGCAGCGCGATGTGGAAACAATCTCAAAGTCCCTCAAGGTTTAGTTCATGTGTTACCGCTTGAGAAATGATACAGATGCTTTGAAAAATGTTTGGAGGCTGCGGGGGAGTGAGGTTGCACAGTGGAGGAGAAGGGCTTCACTCTTTGTGTTTGTGATTTCTTTGATGGCTGCTGTCAGTCCTGCTGATGCTTTAACAAATGATGCTAGTGCTGTTGTTACTGCTTTTATTGTGCGCTTGTGTGGGAGGTGTGTGTGTCTGTGTGTGTGTCTGTGTGTGTGTGTGTGTGTGTGTGGCTTCAGCTTGGCTAACATGTGCTGCTGTTTCTTCCACGTTTTTGAAGATAACAGCTTATTAAAGCCATGCCAGATGTCGCTCCCTTCTGCTTCTTCTCAAGCCTCCAATGTTGTTTGGCAAGTTTGGCAGCCACTTCACATTGATTTTTTCACTGTGTCTGCACACAGGTCATGACTAGCAAGTCTGATGAGATGAGGAACTTAAATCCCTAGAAAAAACGCAGCTCAGATGAAGCACTAATACCAGCGATTTGCACAAAAGGAATGTCGGTCCGAGCATTCTAAGAATGTAAGGTGCCACAGCTCAGTCTGACATTTTTCCTCAAGGTAGAAACAGGAGACCTTAAACTTGACTGTTCAACATAATTGCTTTCTGCATTGGCAGTGGAATGGTGCATGATGACATAGTGTGAACTACTTTATCACCATTTGCCTTAAAACAGTCAAATGACAGACGACCTGATCATCAAGTATTTATACTCTGTAATTGTCACCGATTTTCAGTAAACATACAATATGTCCTATGTGACACTAATGGGTAAAATAACCTTGTATCAATGGTGCCTCATACAATTAGTATTGGTCTCATGTGGTGTTCCACAGGGATCGATCTTAGGACCCTTAAGGCCTTTGGACGGCAGGTCAATATTTTTCGTATGGGTTGTCTTAATTTGTAATCCGATACAAATCGTTCTGAATAGAGCCTTAATTAATGTATGACATTAGCGAGACGCTTTTGTTTAACTGCCTAAGTTGCCACCACTACAGTCTTATATAGTCCTGCATTCTTTCTGTTGCAATTAATTCTTTTTTATTAAAGTTATTTGCAACAGATTGTCAGAGGTTCCCCTGCAAAGAAAGACATTCATTTAAATTCTCTGGATAATTATTCAATCGTATAAAACTTCATGCATTATATTGACTGCTCACTTGTCGTATTATGATTAGTATTTCCCCATATTAATTCTTTATCTTTAACAACTTTGAAATACTAATATGGGACACGGGAGTCTGAACCAAGGTCAGATTTGACACTCATCAGCAACAGACACTTCGATTAAACCCCCGACCCAGAGAACTGCATGCCCCAAAAAGTAGCTGTTTACACTCTGCTCTCCAGTCTGTCCAGAAGTTGACTACACCCTGTAAAATAAAACAGAAATAAACTGCGACAGTGATCATAAAACTTTGTATAAAAGCTGTCAGATATCAACACGTATCTAAATCCAGCCCTAAAGCCGAGGGTACATCTTTTATCTCAGCGGTGCGTCTTCCCAAATCCAAACTTTAAGATGCTATCAGCGAGGTTTTGCGTGCAAACACAGTTAAAGCTTGTGCCTGAGTGCAACAGAGCGGCATGCCTTCCTCGTCTAAAAGCATTAGTGCTTTCATCCTTCGTTACGAGGAAACAGTCCATGATGTGTGCTTTGATTCTGTCTGGGACACACACTGGGTTTGTGCTCACAGCGCCGAAACTGAGACAGGTCTTGTCTCTGTGTCTTATGAGCAGCTTATTTACAGACAAGATGCGCATGTCAGCAAAGAAGTGGGAACAAAGACTTGCAAGCGTTTTAAATTCATAGTGTAACCAGCAGCCAGACTCACAGAGCTGAATGAAGAGAAACTGCACTTCTACACTAATCTCAAAGGGATAACACTTTAAGAATGTAAAAGTGTGGCTTTTGGGAAGGAATTTGCAAGAAAAGCAGGTGACATGATGTATTTCTGACCTGACACACCTGCTTATTTATGAAGAGATCTCCCTCCTCAATATGTAATCCCGCTGACAGAATATATTGTGGTATTATTTTATTTTTAATGAGAGCAGAGGTGTTTGAAATTCCTTTACCCATATTTCACTTTGATTATCTTTGATCTCAAGTCAGCGTTGTACTGACATCTACTGGTCAGATGTAACAGAAAGCTGTTCTAAAAACCACCATGACTATCAACCATGAATGGATTAGTGAACAGGCACACCAATCACAGGCCCAGTGGCAGTAAGGTTAGGAACACCTCCTGGCGTTCACCTACAAAAAGTCACTCAAACGGACATGGACCAACCAGAACGAGACTCTAAATGACTACAAAGAGATAAAAAGGGCCCCATTGTCCGCTGACCTTGCCATAGTTGCAGCGCATTTAATATTTCATTCAAACTTCATTACATCCGAGTAAGTAATCTCCACCGAGTGCAAATGCACAGAATTTCATTGTGGATTTCTTTTAAAGTAAATCACATCCTCAGAGCCCAGAATGTTGCAACGTCAGCACAAGTCTTAATGCCCTCTACAAACAAAAAGGGCAATGCTGCAGTGGAAGAATGTGAACACAAGTAGGAAGAAAGGAGGGAAAAGAAAGGCAATATTTTGGCAGCATTGCTGTTACAATGCAGCATACTATGGAGAGGAAAGGGGGGGACATTGTGAGGCGATTACATTTACTGTTTGGTTTCCTGGGTAGAATTGTTTTTAAGACACAACAGCTAGACTACGATCAGCTTAAGAATTGTACATGAGCAATAATCGCTGGAAAACCCATCAAAGAGCATTGAAACGAGCCATGAAGGCGGCCTCACAGGCGATCTTAGGGAGGGGATTCAAACCAAAGTAAAACAAACACAGGATTCAAAACCACAATAAGCACTCCTCCAAAGGACACAGCAAGGATACCATTATACCATGACATTCTAAAAATGGAAAAGTAGATTAGATTGAGCCTATAATGTCGTACAGTCCACCTGAGCACGGCTACATGTCCGACTCACTGATGAATAAAACATGTGTTCTGCCTCTGGTATATTATAAAGACTGAAATCTTGTTTCGTTTCACAGCCAAAGACCCGATTGTTGGGCCACATGCACTGATATGTGAAAGCTTGCCAACCTAGTACTGGAAAATAAGATAACGCTCCAGTTCATGGTCTTATTTAATGATGACGATTAATGATTTGTATGATGATTGAAGAAGAAATGATTCAGGTCATTAATAATTACCAAGATGCATGTTTGACGTTGGACCAGAAAATTCTAAACAGATTGTTGTAATCATGTTGATGTTTAGCTATTTCATGTTGAGCTAAGTGTGTTTGCATGCTAGTTTTGCTAAATAGCACGAAACATAAAAAGACACCGTAATTATTGAGCTTAAAAAACTACACCTCTCATCCAACCTTCTTGTTTCGAATAGGCAACAACGACGACTTGATTATGAAAATTGACTTGACTTGAAATTCCCACACATAAAACAGGACATCATTTTATTGATGGTGTATATTTAAATGCAGCGGTGGACCTTTGCTCTTTTTCCTTAGCTTAACGCCATGACTTTTTCCATTTACGCCTTTGACAAAATGTGCCTTATCTAATCTTCTCCCTCTTAAATTGATATGGTAACGCATACTCTCCTGTGCGGCTGAACATGATGCTATCACTGTAAGACATTGTAAGACTGTGAGTCTTCCTCTTAATAATGAATGGTTTTAACAGTGTTATGTTGCCCAAAACTCTAGGTACAAAAGATTGAAAAACCTGGGATGAAAAACAGAGAAAACTGATTTCAAAACATTTTGTTTAATACCTCAGAAACAAAAGGCAAAATAAGGACTATTTATTGAAAGGAAAAAGCGGCACTGCTCCAACCAAATATAACCACGACGAATCACAACACGCTGGAGGGAATGCGATGAAAATTGAGCAGTTGAGGAAAAACAAATGTCATACAGGACCTGATAATCCAGCCAAGAGAAAAAAAGTTAGGACTGAACTTGATCGGTATTTTTATGGCTTGTTTTTTAACCACTAAATCCTCTGAACCTGATACAAAACAATGACTAACCACAACTAATAAGCTTAATACATGCCCCCTGGTGTTTTAGGGATATAAAGCGAAAACATTCATCCAAGATGAATCATTAACCATGATAGTGGGAGGGCCTCAATTGGTCCGACAGCTGAGGCAAAGGTGTTTCTTTATCTGATGGATGTCTTCCATAAAGGCTTGTGACAACAGAGCTAGGCAACAGTTGCAAACCGAGGAGTTTATGTTCAAAAAGTGGCAATGCTTTCCTCTGTGGGACTGAGCCTTGTGGTGCTGCTTTCAGTAGTGGGAGCAGCCACAGTGGAGAGGTGAGTGTCATTCATAAAATCACATCTGGGGTCAAATCCTGACTTACAGAAGGCTGGGGACGTGACTTTTGAAGACTCTTGATTTTTCCTTGTTTTATTTTGATGTGCAACAGGGTGGAGTATGACTACTACAAATACCATCCAATGCCAGAGGTGAGAACGTAGATTCTTGCTCTGACACATTTCATTTTGACAGACCACTACACACACACACACACACACAGAATCTAATGTGTGTATTCCACCATACAGATCACAGACTGGATGTCTCAGGTGCAGAAGGATTACCCTGACGTTGTGACCATAGTGGAATACGGACAGACCTATGAGAAGAGGACTATTAAGTTGCTCAAGGTAAACCAACATTTTCACTATCAGGGTTTTCTTCAAAGCTCAGCAGCTACTTACAACACAACACACTGCATTTTGTTTTCCACAGTTACTCTATACCCTCAAGATTTCCTTTATAACTTGTATCTTAATCAGAAAGTGTACAGCCTATCGAGCCATCGTTTTCCAGTGTTGTACCCAATGGCACACACAATGCACACTAGCCAAATGAGAAGCTGTAAGAATTTGTCTTCCAGATCGGCGTTAGTACGGGAGAGAAGAAGAAAGCTATCTGGATGGACTGCGGTATACACGCCAGGGAATGGATCGCCCCGGCCTTCTGTCAGTACTTTGTCAGAGAGGTAATTTACCATCATTTTCCTTTAAATGAAAAAGATTGTGTACAACCTATCCTCCGGTATATTAATCTGGCTCTTGTGTTTTACTCAAATCAGATCCTTCAAGCATACAAAAGCGACCCAAAAATGCAAGCGATGATGATGAATATGGACTTCTATGTCACCCCTGTGCTCAACATGGACGGATACATCCACACCTGGAAGGACAACTCGGTCAGTGCTTGAGTTTGATGGATTTTGCTCAAATTACTTTTCTGGGTTAAGCCTCAAGCTCTCGAGCCACAGACGAGCCGGATAGGAGAGAATGATAATCCTATTAAAGCAGAAGGCAGTTAAGTTACAGTGAGCTCCAATTCAATCAGGGAATAAATTGATTCCTGGTGCTCAACACGAGTTACAAATCATCTCATTTTCAATATAAGATGAATGGAAATAATATCAAACAGCAATCACAGGCAGCATTGAAGTATGTACAAGTGCCCGGTTCATTTCTTATTAAGTTAATAGAACGCCCGGATCTGTTTTCACCCGTAGACTCGACTGTGGAGAAAGAACAGGTCACCGGGACCTACAAACTGCACCTGTCTCGGCACTGACCTCAACCGCAACTTTAACGCCAACTGGGGCAGTGAGTTTTGTTTTGCTTCTCCCTCTGTTCGTTCATACAGCCCTTATGCTCTATGCATTGCTCTGATAAGCACACAAAGTCGATGTTGCCAGTAGATCATTCAATTCCTTCGGCTGCCTCCACAGCACTCGGGATTTCCTATGACTGCTGCTCGAACATCTACTGCGGGACCCAACCTGTGTCCGAGCCCGAGGCCCAGGCCGTCACCTATTTCGTAGGAAGCCGAAAAGAAGACTTCCTGTGTTTCCTCACCATCCACTCCTACGGCCAGCTGCTCCTGGTTCCATATGGACACCCCGACTTCACCGCCGACAACTACGATGAGCTGGTATTTGCATCTACACACACAATGAGGCATTACTTACACATTGCTAATGATGAACATGCATGTTCAAAACTCAACATAATATCACATCACCATTCAGGATTTAAATAAAAATGTGCATGTGCATAAATCAATGGCATACTGGAATAGAAACTGGGCTTATGCAGGTCACAAAAAGAGACAATCTGGTACAGCTCTATTGATAATGGAGAACAAATGGCTGCTTGCTTATAGGAGTGAGGCTGATGCAGGCAACAGAAACCTACTGTAGCCACATTTCCGACAGAATTATGCAAAACAGGATTATGTCCATTCGTCTCGAGGGAAACAAACAACAGCATTTATTTTAGCAGGGCAGTCAGGATGCAGGGATAATGTGACAAGGTTTTCAATTATTAATCTCAAATTTATAACCCTGAAGCAGAACTTGTTTATGAGCACGGAGACTGTAAAATTGCACATATGGATTGGTACAGAAGCCCTGAGAGGCAAATACAGATGGCTGCGTTGCAAGTAGTCTGTCAAACATTACTGTATTACAGCACTTTTCCACTCCCCATAGCTTTATCACACATTCAGTCTTTCACTGTCTGGGTGCAAAGGTGTTTCACACTTCCCCACTGCAGTGGTTGTTAAAGATAGCTTCACAAGCATGGACTCACATGTCGGAGACAGCTGAGCCCAGATTCCTGTCCACTTGGAAAGACGTTAACACCACAGCAACGAGGAAGGAGCGTTGATTCCTGTCTTTAGTACTGATGCACATGGGACTGTGAGATAAAGGGCTCCTGGGCGCAGACATGTGAGAGGCCCCCCAACATGTCTTCATAGGAACAAGACACCCAAACTTAAGGGTCTACATAAAGTCATTGTCTGTCCCTTTTGTAGAAATGAAGCATACATTTTCTGCTTTCCTTTCTGATTGTTTATAAATATTTTGCTGTTGTTCTGAGTGTCTTACTAATCATTTTGGTGTATATTTGTTGCAATTTTCCATCTCTTTGTAGTCGTTTTGAGTCTATCTTTCGAAGCTTTAGATTCTTTGTGGTGTTTTTAAGCTGAGTGTTTCTACCTCCTAGTGGTCATTTTGGGAAGTTTGCCTTTGTTTATGTTTTTTATTTTGTGTCACTTTCAGAAAAGGCCCTTTGTGTCAGTTTTGCATCTCTCTAAATGTTTAACATCCCTTTTGAGATTTTTTGTGTCTTTGATATTGTTTTTGTTGTCATTTTTGCAACTTCAAGTAATTGTTGTTTGCATCTATTTTTCAATGACTGTATAACACAAGCTAATGTGTTTCATCAGATGAAGGTTGGTTTGGGTGCAGCAGACGCCATTCGGAGCGTGCACGGGAAGAATTACACTGTAGGAACCTCCCCAGATGTGTTGTGTAAGTCCACACATCACAGCTGGTCACAGATGTATTTTACTTGGTTGCCGTGCTAGCAGAAAAACAGCAGTGTACCCTCTTTCTGCAGACGCCAACTCCGGTTCATCCAGAGACTGGGCCCGGATGCAGGGGATCCCCTTAGCTTACACCTTTGAGCTGAGAGATAACGGGACATTTGGCTTCGAGCTTCCCCAGGATCAGATCCAGCCGACCTGCGAGGAGGCCTACAGCGGAGCCCTGCACATCATCACCTACGCCCACGACAAGACCTTTAGTGGTGCCCCTGCAACTGCTGCAACCCTGTGGAGCATGCTGTTAGCCGTGGGGGTCACTAGCACCACCCTGATGTAAAGGGAGAGAAAAAACTAAAGCTGTGTGGCTTATCTTGCGTATGTTGCGTATAGTTTCAAGGACAGCTCCCATTTTTACAACGCCATGTTGTTTATCCTCATTTAAGACATTTTTGTTGATGAATTATAATCAAAAGTATGTAAATGCATGATAAATGCACCTTTGATTCAAACTTTTATAAATAAATACATATATATTTGTTCATAAACGTCCATACATTTCTTATTCCAGGCCATGCCTGACACATATCCACACATCTTTTTTTACATAACTGAATATGACGACATTTAAAAAACATCTGGTGCCAAAGAGCAATATTAAAAAATACCATCTTTAAATAGTGTGTCTTGTGTTGTGTCTTCAAAACATTTCAATTCCTTGTGCCAATCTAAATTGCATTTTATTTTTTTAGAAACCACATGTAATCCATCCACTGATGTAAACCAAGACATTGAGTTTTGAAGAGGTATATTTGTCATTTTGCTTGGGAAGTTTCCCAATGCAACAGTGAGCTTTAAAGCTGAGTTTCAATGCTTGATGTTATTGTGTTCCTGAACGGCTGGAAGCTTTGTTGTCTCAGGTTGGCTAACGGCAAGAAGAGCTGCTCCTCTGGAGGAAACTGGTCCCATGGAGTCCAGGTCCAACCTGCCAGGCAGAGAATGAAGCATATGTCGGGTAAGTGGGAAACTTTGGTTGTCTAAAACTTCAGTTTCACTTCACATACCCTCATTTTTATCTGGCTCCAGGTTCTCTGGCTCTCCTGACTGCTTCCTGTCCAGTTGTCCTTGCATGATGATGGTGACGTAGTGGTACTGCTCCTCCAGTTTGATGGAGTTCACCACAGAGGCATAGCAGACGTTCACCAAACACACCCCTGCTTCCTCCAACACCTCTCTGTGAGCACACTCCTCCCAGGTCTCTCTTTCAATGACATAGAAATGAGTGTCACATCCAATTAAAATCATCATATGCATGGTATACAGATATCATATTGAGGAACATGTTTTTGAAGACTGCATCAGCTTGCTGGACCTTTTTTGACTGAAGTTTCTTAAAATTAGCCACACTACTGTACACCAAGTTGCATTAAAAATATGACAAATTAGTATTGGTGCACATCTGTTTGGCTGGCAATTGTAATAATGCACATTTAAAACATGTCAATATATATGCTGAACACTTTGGGATACAAAACAAAGTTGCTGTGACGTTTTCATTTCATGACAATGAGGTTCATTTGGTGTGTGTGGAGCTTGCTAACTAGCTGCTTGGGTTACCTACCCAAACTCCAAGTGGCCGCCGGGGAGCTGGTACTTCCCTTTGCCAATTGCACTTCTCCGTTTTCCCAGGAGAACACAGCCGGGGTGGGCTGAGTCTGTTACCAGAACCCCGACCCCAACTCCTGGGAGTTTCATGGTTTTGTCAGACATCTGGGCAATCTTAAATACGACTCATATGATAAAAAAGCTAGCTAAAAAGTTAGCTAAGCAAGAGCAAGAGGGTTCCCGTCTGTGGACTTCCGTTTTCGCTTTAAAGACTTTTCTTCGGTTCATTAGCTTTTTGTTTGGTTCTGTCAAAAGAGGGTCAATATGATTATGTAACACGTAGCTGACATTATGTCTTCCAAATGTTTCTATTGACATATTTAGTTTTATTGAGCTGGGATTTAGGTGCATGGAGAACTACATTTGCCCATATTGACCCATAATTTAGCAAATAAATATAACCAGAAACAGAAATAAAAATGCAGGTCAATTAGAAAATGAAATGTATTTATTTATTGACAAATTAGATATTTGTTGTATGTATACATTTTCATATTTTCATATTTTATTGGTTACATTTATTTCTGTGTATATATTTTTTTAATTGTATTTCCCTAATAATCCCTTTACCTAATAGTTTACTTGATTCACTTATTTATTCATGAACATATTTGTTTTCTCTGGTTTTCCTCCTGTTTCTATATTGTGGAGGACTATGATTGCCATCTTGTGGTGATTTTGTTCTCTTTTTGATAAGGATTTGAGCTGATTGCTCCCTTTACAAGACATGGCTGCTTTATCTATTGCCTGTAAAAAATCTTGAGAGAAATGTTATATTTTAGTTTTATCGACTCAATTTAGCATGTTTGTATGTCTTCCTTTATTGACTGATCACATCAATGCGGGTCTTTAAATGTCATGTCACTGTTGCCATAATAAGGCCTCTATGACGCTCATGGCTTCATGACATTATTCAGAGAAAATGTAAATAATGTCACAACTGAGACGTGAACCAGAGGATCACACGTGTTCAAGATTTTCTTTTTATGTAGATTATATTGTGCAGACATCATACTTCAAAACAACTGAACGATCCCTTCAAATGGATCATTTTTTGGAATAAAGGACCTTATATTTGAAGTGTTTTGGTTGTTTCACCCTGTTTTGTTGTTTTTAGAAATGATACATGTTAACCTCCACCAGTGCAGAGAAATGGTTTTTTGTACATTGGAATGAATTTAAATGTATGTAAAGTTGGGTCAACACTGTCTAAACTCCCTATCAGAGAGCTATTAGCAGTGCGAAAAGACAATACAGGGACAAGGTGGAGTCAAACTACAAGGGCTCCAACGCCAGAAATATGTGGTCTGGACTAAAAACAATAACAGACTACAAAAGGACAACGAGTGGTGCTGAGGAAGTGTCTGCATCTCTCCCAGATGAACTGAACACATTTTATGCACGTTTTGAGAGGCCCCCGGCTGTGGAGGCACCAAAGGCCCAGGATCCCTGCTCACTGGTTTTAACCAGTGCAGATGTGTGTAGATCTCTGAAAAGGATCAACGCACACAGGGCGCCTGGACCTGATGGCATCCCTGGCCGTGCTCTCAAGGTGTGTGCAGTTCAGCTGGCAGATGTGTTCACAGACATTTTCAATAGGTCACTGCTCCAGTCTGTAGTCCCCACATGTTTTAAAGAGTCCATCATTGTCCCTGTCCCCAAAAAGACAAAACCCATCTGCCTCAATGACTACCGCCCAGTTGCACTCACCTCCATCATCATGAAGTGCTCTGAGCGGTTAGTCAAAACTTTTATCACCTCCTCCCTCCCTGACTCACTGGACCCCCTGCAGTTTGCCTACAGAGCAAACAGGTCCACGGATGATGCCATCTCCCTCACCCTCCACACTGCCTTCTCCCACCTGGACCAGAGGAACACTTATGTGAGAATGCTGTTCATTGACTACAGTTCAGCATTCAACACCATTATCCCCTCCAAGCTCATCATTAAGCTCAGGGACCTTGGGCTCAACAGCGCCCTCTGTGACTGGATCCTGAGCTTCCTGACGGGCAGATCCCAGGCAGTGCAGATGGGGAACATCACATCCTCCACCTTGACCCTCAACACCGGAGCCCCTCAGGGTTGTGTGCTCAGCCCTCTCCTCTACTCCCTGTTCACGCGACTGCGGGGCCACACACAGCTCCAACACCATCATCAAGTTTGCTGACGACACGATCGTCATCGGCCTGATCATAGACGGCGACGAGACAGCGCACAGAGAGGAGGTCAGAGCCCTGACATCTTGGTGCCAGGACAACAACCTCCATCTCAACGTCAGCAAAACAAAGGAGCTGATTGTGGACTACAGGGACACATCACACCAGGGTCATATCCAAGACGGCTCGACAGCGGCTCTTCTTCCTCCGCAGGCTGCGGAAGTTCAACATGGACTCCAGGATACTCTGCAACTTCTACAGGTGCACCCTCGAGAGTATCCTGACTGGCTGCATCCCCGCCTGGTATGGCAGTTGCACCGCCCTCAACCGTAAGACTCTACAGAGGGTGGTGAAAACTGCTCAGCACATCACCAGACGGAGCTGCCATCCATGGAGGACCTCTACACCCAGGTGTAGGAAGAAGGCCGGTAGGATATTAAAGGACCCCCATCACTACAGCAACAATCTGTTCTGTCTGCTGCCGTCTGGCAGACGGTACCGCAGCATCCGGACCAAGACCACCAGACTCAGAGACAGTTTTATACCACAGGCTATAAGACTGCTGAACTCCTGAGCTCTGTGAATGTCTACTCACATCTGTTTATAGTACACACATACATATATATTATACACATCTGCCATACATATCTGTTTATAGTACACATATCTATATATTATACATATCTGCCATATACATCTATTATACGTAATATATGCATCTGTCCATACCTCCTCATTCAACAGTGTAAAGTACTTAAATACTCTCAATGTATTCCACATATGTATATATTTCACATCCTCAAATCTTTATTGTTGTTATTGTAAATATTCTTCTCTCTTTTTGCACTATTTTATTTATCTTCTTTGCACCATGTATGTTGAGTTGTTGGAGGAGCATGGGACATAAGATTTTCATTGCCAACATATACGTGGTATATGCTGTGCATATGACCAATAAAACCTTGAAACCTTGAAACCTTGAAACCTATCAGCAGAGGCTGGGCTGTCCAGATACAATCTTGACGTTCCGGTTGAACGTTTACAGAAAGCTTGGCTTACATTTCTCTGTTTACCTTCTGCGGTTTCAACATTACGCAACCTTTGGAATCAGACTTCCGAGTGGAACTTTCCCATAGCCAGCCCCCCCCTCCCCTTACAGGTGCATGTGATGTGTTTATGAATAGCCATGATGCTGACATGTTGGAAGTGAGGCGTCTCTCAACAGTCATGTCATATGTTTAGCAACATAATCTGGCAGGCACAAAAGACATACAGGTCGGATTGGTTTCTGATGCATGAGATCCATAGGGGGATTATATAAACGTCTAAATAAAGCTGGTCCTATATGAGGAGGTTATTCTACTTCATCTTCACGTCAAGACTTGTTGCCTCTCACCCTTTCACTCTAAAGAATATCTGAATACAGAAGGCTTGACAGCTTCTTAAATGCAGTAGGCTGTAAGTGTACAGTGGTAAAAATTACAAGATGGTTTCAAAAGAAAAGAAAAGATAGAGCTTTATAAATAGTGAAGTTAATCCTTGTCTCAGAGATTGCTCAAAAATTACAATGGGATAAAAAAAACAACATTCAAGATATACATATAAAGTGTATAAGAAGTAGATTTAGTTTGACACATTTAGTGTAACGTTAACTTAAAGCAGAAGTTAATACATTATTGAAATAAATATTGCCATTAAACGTGATACTGCACATATAACTGAGAAGTTATTGAACATCTGAATGTGTGTTATGTTTCAAACTGTGGGATTAATCAGTAGCTAGCAAATAAGGGACATATTTTGCTTAGAGTAGCTTCAAAGACATTATTCATAAGGGTTTAGTTTATATGGCTTGCTTATAGTAGCACTTCCCAAACAGTAGGGTCTAAGAAAAATAAATAAACACAACCCAGTGGCCAGTGCTGCCTTCGTCGTTCTGTAAATATTGTAAAACCGACATTCTTATCATGGAAATTTAGGACAACTGATAAATAATTTGGAAAAAGCTCCCTTTTATATTAGTAAGATGGTGTGGATAAAGAAAAACGTTTAAGATGAGAATAAATTGTTGTTTTAAGGGAAAAGACACGATGTACGTACCATGTACTTGAATACCTGGTTAGAACATTGCGTTTGAACAGAGGAGCCTGAACGTTGCAAAGGTCTAAAGAAATGGGCAGTCACGCACATGCGCAGTCGCAGTGTTTGCATTCCTCCTCCCTCCTCTGAGACTGACAGCCCGTTAGCTGCTCACCGGCAATGATACAGCAAACACGGACTCAGTGAGACACACCGAGATGGACTTAACGTGCACTTTTTACCACTACAAAGACGGATATTATTTAGACACCCTTGTCTAATGACACCATAAGGAGTTATTTCTTCGCCAGGATATTTTTTGCTTCGTAAAAAAAAAAGACAACGTCCAGGAGAGGAATTGGTGCGACGTCTGATTTCCTGCGACATACACCGGTCAGCTAAGAAGCTTTCACATCACTGTGAACTACAGCTAAACTATTCTGAGCTACACTTCTCTGTGTGCTTTTGTGTGACAATAACTACAAAAGAATAGTCCTAATAAGCAGTGAAGAGAAACCAAGTTATGGAAGAGTGTGGCTAATTGCTACTGGCGACCCAACATAGCTCCAAGCTAACCAGCGGCTAGCTGCATTTAACATTCTTTGTTTATTTGATTTGCTGTGTTTTTATCCTTTTGAAGTTGGATTAATACGTGTGTTAGTAAAGGTATCGCCGTTTATAAGCTAGCATTTCAGTGCAACTACATCCCTGAACGTCTAACTCGATCTTTAAAGGACATAAATCATCTGACTTCTCACTTATGGCTGGTTAGTATCGCGGTACTGCAGCTGACCCAGCTAGCTAGCATCTGTTTTAGCTAGCAGGTAGCGCCAAACACCGTCAGCCAGCCTTTAGTTGCTCATTGACGGTAAAGATGCACCACCAGGACTTCGCTGCAGACCCACCTGCGACCGGGAGCAGGAAGGCGGGTTACCACTACAGGAGGGGTAGCAGCGGTACGCCTGGCTCCCCTGCAGCCAGTGGCAGTGGCTCCAACACGGTCGACGAGAATCCCCCCCAGGCTGGATCCAATTCTCCCGGACTCAATCACCAGCCCCAGTCCCAAGCATCTGTAGCTCAGGTAAAGAAGAAGAGTGGCTTCCAGATCACAAGTGTCACCTCAGCGCAGATCAACGTGAGTGGCAACAACAGTTTGGCAGATGACACAGAGAGCTATGATGACATGGATGAGTCACACACAGAAGATCTCTCCTCCTCTGATATGCTGGATGTTTCCGTGTCCAGGGCCACGGATACAGGTGTCCCGGAGAGAAGCTCTTCTGATGAGACACTCAACAGTCTCCATGGGGTTGACACACCTGGAATGGTGTCACCCAACGAGCCTCTTCACCCTCATTCCATCCCTCAGGGGTCTCAGCAGCACAACTCCTTGGTAAATGGCACCATGCACCATACGTTTTACCCTCAGCAGCCCCACCATCAGCACTCTGACAGCTTGGGAGGAAGTGAGCCCTCATTGCCAGCCCTTCCCATTGCTCCCTTGGCTAGCTCCAGCCCTGGTATGGTTTCCAAAGTCGGGCCCAGCCAGTCGCAGAGGCCACCCATGATGGATAACAGTAAACCTGCAGGACGGACAGCTCAGCCCGCAGCCCCTATTGTTGCTGGGACAGCCACTGATCCACATCTGCAAGGCACTGTGAGCCTTTCTAATGTGTCAGCCCTCTCTGCTGCTGCAGGTCCTGCGTCTGGGCCTGCAGGTTATGACAACACTAATGCTAATGGGGGAGCAGCTTCTGCTGGAGCCCCTTCTGCTGCCCCCAACACTCAAACCCAGCACACCCAAACTCAAACAGCCCCCGGCTCTCGTTTTAGGGTGGTCAAACTAGACACTAACTCTGAGCCATTCCGCAAAGGAAGATGGATGTGTACAGAGTATTATGAAAAGGAGGTCCCTCCTGTAGCTACATCTGAGGCACCAAAGGTTGTAGAGGTGGCTGTAGAGACTGAGGCAGGTAATGCCGGGATTAGTCAAGGTATACCTGCTGTACACCCACCTCACACACTTCAGCCCTATCAGACCCCGAGCCAGGACTTCAACAGTCCACAAGCGGTGCAGAGCCCGCCCCAGGCCCAAACTACTCCTCTGACCTATGTTTCACCCCAGGAGGTTGTTGCTGGGCCCCACATGCAGCAAGCTCCTGTCACTCTCCCTACAGCAACACCACAGGCTGGTGTAAATCAGCCTGCCTCTGTGATACCCCAGCAACTGCCCTACACTGTGGATCCCCACCAGGCTCCACCCCAGGGAGGTTACCCTGCACCTCAGTTCCATGCTCCAGGAAGTGTCCGTCAGCCAGACTTTATCCAGCCCACTGCACCCTTCCAGACCCAGGTCCAGCCTCCTCCGCCACACGGTGCAGTGGGAATCTCCAGCAACCCAGTTCCACAGCCCCCGATCAATATAATCCAGCAGCTGTCTCTTCAAGGTCAGGTAGCCCCACCTGCCCAGGCACCTTATGCAGGACAGCCACAAACCCTCCCAACTCACCTGATACAGCCCCAATCTACTGCTACAGCCCCAGTAGCACCCAGCCACGGGACCCACTACATGCCTTTGACTGCACTTCAAGCTGACCTGCAGCCTCTCCTCACCCTGGGTGCCACCTTCGCCCAGGGCCACGGAGGAGGCTCCTTTAGAACATCGCAGCTGGAGGATGCCCAGAGGCTCCTGCTCCAGCACCAAGGCCTGCTGGGTCTGCCCCGGTTTGGGATGACAGCAGGAGGAGACGGGGCTGCAGAGGCCGGAATTGCTGCAGGGTCGCTGGCCCACATGGGGATGTCGGCGGAAGCGAGTGCCTTCATGGCCGCTGCTGCTGCTGCAGGCCTCAGGACCCAGCATGCTGAGGGAGAGGAGGACAGGTGAGGTCACACGCCTGTGCAGGCAGAACTGCTAATTAAGGTTCTAAGTTAATATTGATGTTCAGGCTGCTTTGCATTGGGACATTTCCTCACAAATGCCTTCTTTTTTGTCTTAACTTGCAGTGAGATGTATTTGATGTACTCATTATGTCATTAGACAATGTGATTTACGTCGGGTTATCGATGGCTGTTTTAGGTTATTGTTTTCACCCTTTTTAACTGTTCTTCTCTGCTTGCAACTAGAGCTGCAAGGATAGTCGACCAACGACATCTATAATGATAATCTATTAACAGTTCAACTAATTTTCCAGGAAAAATGGCAGAAAATGCTGTTTCCTTCTCCTTATATGGAGGCTTTACTTATTATCATATTTTACTGAATATTTAAATAGAAATACATTTAAAGACAGCCATTTTGGACTCGGGCAAAATGGGATTGACATTTGTCAATTTCTGACGTTTTATAGGCCAATTGATTTATCAAGAAAGCACAGAATCGATGATGAAAATAATCACAAGTTGCAGCCCTGCTCGTATCCGCATCTTCAGAGTTGCAATCAGAATCTAGATGTAACATTTGCTGTATCTCCCCCCCTGAGGGTCATTCTCTCAGCCTGCAGTAAAAGGCGCTTGATAAACAGCTCAATTGCCATGTTATTGTAAAATTATCAGTGGCTGGACTCGCTGAGTTACAGGGAGCATGGTGACTCAGCTTGTCCTGGTCGACCCCGCTGCCACCACACATCCACCTCCAATAGCACAGCGCTCTTTGTGACAGTGAGGCTGCTTTTCCCTGCTGCACGTCCTCACACTATCCTTGTACCACCCTAAGGGAGCTGTGCCATGGTTTATTTATATGTACAAATACTCAGTGCTGTACTCCTGTTTTTGCTCAAAAGTGGTTCTAGCCGTTGCAGGTGGTTACTAAAAAAGTGGTTCTAAAAAGAGTCGATGCACTGGAAAACAAACATCCCGTGCCCCATTTTGAAGATGCAGTGTGCTTCTTTCTGGATCAGGAGATTTGTCGGATACATTTGATAAACTCTCTGCAGAGAAATGGAGCAGTGTAGTGTTAGCACTGTGTTCTGGTTTAGCAGGAGTTTCATGTTGTGAGTGCAGTACCGAGGCCTGCAGGGTATGGAGGGAGATCGACTGTCGGCCTCACCAAATAACTGCTCAAATATTCGTAGTCTTTTTGTGAGTTTAGCAATTTAATATAAATTCAAACCGTCCACAAAGTGGGAGGAAAGTACCGCCATAGTTCCATGATTAAAACAACAGTTGCTGAGCGAACCAGTAAACATTGGTCTAATTGAATGATCAGCCCAGCAGGTCCCCGGCGAGCTGTATCTTCAGCTGTTCAGATGGTGTCCGATAGTGTTCCAGAGGCTGCTGGTCAATGTTGACATAATCGCAGTCACGTTCGGCTGCAGACAGAGCCAGACTGTGTTCAGTGTGGAGGCTTTTGTCAGGCAACATTGCACCCCATCACGACAGCGCGTGTGTATTTTACATTTCCCGATTGTCAAACCCATTTTCCTGGCATGAACTCGCCACTGTTCTGCAGACAGTCACGGTCATGTCGCTCTGCGATCTGGCTCTGTCCTTTCTCTAGCTTCTACTCCCCCATTGTCACCCTGTTCCTCTTTTCTCCCCCTCTCCACTCCCCTCTTTCTTTTAACACTGTTCTTCTTTTTCCACTTATTTCACTTGCATACATTCCTGCTTTTTCTCCCGGTTCATTGCATCTGGCCATAGTGAAGTTTACAGGCTTTTCTTCTCACCAGGAAGCATTTACACCATTTCTTTCTAATAAGAGTGAACATAGAAAAGGAGAACAGTCAGTACCCTTAGTTATAGTCTCACAATGTCAAGAACAACACTATCAGGGTGACAATGTCTACACATACACCTCTGCAGAGGCCGTGTTCTTTATTCCTGAAGAAACAAGCATAATGAATGCATTAGAGCAATTTAACACTGACTTTGAAAGGTTATGTAACCAACAGCTTAAGCAAAAGCTTTGTTTGCAGTACCATGTAGAGATTGGAGCTGCAACTTACACATTGTTTCAAAAGAATGTCAGAAAAAACACAAGTGAGGTCTTATAACCGGTTCTGTCTGACCAACAGTTCAAACAGAACCGGTTTAAAGGCCACCGGATTTGAGTTGAAAGTCAGCATTTATTAAATATAAATCTGACTTTAATTCAAGGTCTGAAGTCGACTTAAACTTTACTCTGGTAGGAAGACAGGGACTGGGTTTACATTTCCCTAAGTGCCTTCAACAACATCAAAAAGTTGTCCAGGTTGTTTGTCGCCTCAAAAGCTGTATTCATTTTCAATCTCACTCGCGCTTGCGTGTTTTCTAACTCCAGTTTGGCCCTCAAACGCATCACGTTGCAGCTCTCATAACTTTGACAACGCCTGACCTAGCACAGCTGAGTGCATGCATCGTGTCATGTTGTAAACCAGGCAGGGTGTGTCTGTGTTTGGCAGGATTATTTATGCGTGTTTGTTTTTACCTGCCTTTTCTGTCAGTTTCTCTCAGGGGAAGTGGAGTAAGATCAGTGATATTAATCAGGACTCATATCGAGCCCTCGTGCCTCTCTGCAGGTGGAATTTCAGCCTGCAGGCTGCTGCCGATATAATTTGACATTTGGGTTGTTGCCACCAGGGCTTCACAGTAGAAGAGGAGCGCTCCTGACTTTCAAACACACACACACTTTCACTTTATTATAAACCTGTTGTGTTCTAATCACAAATCATTCAACAACTATAAGAACAACTACTGCTCTTACAGGTTGCAGAGCATGCATTTGTTGTATTACTCACAGTGGACTCATAACCTAAAGTAAAAATAGGAAGTTAGAAGTAGTTTGGAGGCAGTAATAGTGACATAATATCAATATCTCCTTAATCAGTGTCTTTGTTCCAGCTCAGCATGCTTTAGCAAAACTACAACAACTTTATTTTTGTGTAGTTTAAGATGCCAAATGTTCTCTTGAAGTCAACAAAGTAATCCCATTTGTTAAAGGTGTTTTGTGAGTGTGTGAATTATGTGCTAAAATACCACCATAAAGTAGTAATGTGTTATCCCCGGCCAACTAAATGTCACAGAACATTGTGGCTTATTTATCTGCGAGGAGTTGCAATCTTTATTGATTCCTTTCTCGTAAAAGCTCCACACAGCGTTTCTCAGCAGCTCTGTGCGAGCGGTTTCCTCTCTACTTTTTTCGCCCAAGTGTTTTATAGTGCTGCTATCCAAATGAAGTAGCCCAAACCTGTGCAGCAGGGGTTAAAGGGCAACCAGTTTGCAGTGGTGATCACGGAGCCGTAGAAACCTGCCTCTTTAACTGTCAACAGCTGAGCCAAAGGTTGAGAAACCTTTTTGTGGTGCTTGGCAAAGAATATGATCAGGTGGTTAAAAAGACTTGATCTAATAATGAGTAAGCTTCCTGATGGTTAGATGAGTTAGTCATTATAGCTTTCTAAGTTTATGGTCCTTTATCGCCTCTTTATTTTCCCCAAGCAAGGCCATCGTTCTGTATGCTGGCTTTCACTTTGACTCTCCGTGTTAACATTGACACTCCTGTTTTCAGATGACTAGAGAACTACATTCAAAACTGAGCTGTTTACATGTTGGAGGGAGCCCCCCGACGTCTGAGACCAAAAACAGATCAGCGTTTGGAGCTGCTGTCGAAACCAAAGCTATGATGGCTTTTAAGAGAATCCGAGAGAAGCTCCAGACTTTTTTTTGAATGAGCGTTAAGATAGATAAAGAAACCCAATACTATTCTTAGTCTATTTACAATATAACAAAAAACTGAGCCGTGAGTCATGCCCAACAACAAACATGTTTGTGAAGCACGGCCCAAGATAAGAATGTTGTTTTTAACATGTTTATGCACGCTTAAATGACTAACAAAGGCAGAGTAAACCGAGTCATCTTTATTCTCCTCCTGTGAAAGCTTTACAGAAATCACCTTTTTACATGAGATTCATTGAAATTCAAGAAATAACCTTAAGTGTTTCTTGAAGAGTAAAGAGTCATTTCACTTTTTTAAATGATGCAGTATAATTTAATTTAAAGTATCTAAATAGTAGATTTGATTTCCTACAAATCCCAAAGCCAAAAATGCTACTATTTTTATGAATAATTTGCAACGTGTAACGTCTTTATCCAGGTGCCTGCTCAAAACCTGTATTTTCCCTACAGACATTTTTTTAATAAGGTTTACTTTTTAAAAGGACTAGTGTGAGAGGGACGGTTGAACACAAAGGTATATTTATATCTACATGTTGGCTCTCTAACTGACTGACAAGTGATCTATTAGAATGAGCCCAGGGACGTGCAGACCTAAAGAGGTCTCTGCAGTGCTGCTGTTTTATTATGTGACAGCAGCATCACTGTAAACCCCAGGTAGTTTCACCTAGACACGAAACACATGTGCTCGTATGGAAACTCTTTAATGCTGTCCCTGAGAAGCAGACGGCTTGCATTAGGCCTGTCAGGCGTGCAGAATATATCCAGTCCAGGTTTTTGCCTGCTTCAGCACGACATTTGCTTTTATTTTATTGCGCTGTTTCTCCTGTTTGGTGTGTCTTTACAGTGGAAGTGCGACAGCAGATTCAAAAACAATGAGGGCCTCATTTCCTGGATGTCAAGAGCGATAAATCTTAGGGTGGATTAGCATTAGTGTGCTAATAAGATGTGACATTAAATACTTTCTGTGCTTTGTTCTTCATGCTGCTGTTCTGCTGGTCCTCCACAAGGTGGCAGAGTTGCTCCATAAAAGCTCCTGGCCGGCTTCTTTATATAACTATGCTTTGAGATTCACTGACCTAAAACTTGGCTTGGCAGCAAGTGGAAAGGTCCTTTCTGCACGCAAGCACCACGTGACTCTATGTCTTCTCTTCTTGCGCTTTCATCAGAAATGTCTGTAGAAATTCAGCTCAGTGAGGTTGATGTCTGCAGAAGGCCTCAGAGGTGCAGGGGTTCATATCACATTTCCTTTGACCGGGTTTGTAACTCGGTAGGAGTGTTTATTTTTAAGGATGGACTGATTCCCCTTTGTTTCTGTCTGTGGGAATGAGTCAGACTCTGGGGGAAAACATTATCATAGAGGCCCGTTTATTTCTGATACTGCAAAACATTAGGATGAACTTTTAGGAGAATATTTCACGACAAATATGGTGTAAAGTTATTTAGCTGTTCTATGGATTCTTTTATGATCTATGGCACTCTACTCTCCGTTATATTACAGCGTATTTGTGCTACACATGAGGCTGATAGATAATAACAAAAGAGGAAATGTTTGGTTGTGATTTAACCAGCTGAACGATAAGTAGGTCAGCTGGAAATCAACAATCAACATCATTAATAATCATATATATTTATGTTCAATTGCTAAAGAGGTAGTTTTGAATACTTCCTCTATTTTAATTCAAATAAAACACATATTTCTGGGGTTTTGGACTGACGAAACAAGCCTTTAATTTTGGACTTTGAGTAGCTGTGATGTACATTTATCACTGTTTTGTTTCAGTTAATAGACCAAACCATTGATCAGAAAAAGAGTTGGTAGATGATCGATAAATGTAATCATTACTTGCAGCTCTATGGGTAAGATTAAGTTGGTTAATCTGGTAATACAGGAACTCACGGGGAGATGAATGCATCACCAAAATGATTGTAAGTCTGACTGTATTATTCATGGCTGCATCTCGTGCATGTTTTCGTTCAGACCCCATAATGTTTGAGTCCTTAGAGGCCAGAGAGATCACGTTTGCTCGCCTTGTGCCTTCCTGCAGAGCTGCAGATCCTGGAAGAGAGAACATGATCTGTGTCCATGCATGTCTGTGTGCCGTTCTCAGGCGATTATGAGCTGGTCTGTCAGGGTGTCTTACTGCGTGTAGACAAAATGTGTGTGGAATGTGAGGTGTTTACAGTAAAGCGCTTTATAATGCTGCTCTTCCCTTCAGGCATGTACAGTGCGGCAGAAACAGGAGCAGAGGCAGGCGGTATTAACTAGTTTTAACCGGCTGTGATAGCAGTGAGGACACCTGTGTTCTCTCTCTGTGTTATTTCCCCCTTATATACTTCTAAAGACAAACACAGTGAAAGAGATTTCAAGTCCTATGATTGAACCTTTGGTGCAAAGACACCTGTAGCATAACAATAGTATGCAATTCCACTGACGCCTCAAATGTTTTATTACAACTGGTGGAGCGTGTTGTCACTCTTGGCCGTGGGAGACTGGCTGGAAATGAATCTAACGGGAGGCTTCAGTAAATAGAAAAGCAAAGGGATGTCACCGATAAGGCAGCGTGTCTTACTCATACTTGTTTAACCTGGAGAAACAGCCTCAATTTTTGGTAAAGATGTCCAACTCGTCGACAGTAACATGACCACTCTTGCGCCTGTCAGGGAGAAACACTGATCCCCCTTAAAGTGACACTTCCTGGTAGAGAGACATGATAACATTTCTGCGTACAGCTGGTCTTTAATTGTTTTGTGTCATAGCGTCGACCTTTCCTACTGTGCAAACACATTCAGGGCACCGTGTGAAGCCTGTACGCTGTGGAGAGCCTCGAGCAAAGTTTCCCAACCACTGCAGAGACACCCTCGCTGTTGATGCTCCGACAGAGAGCAATCTGACTCTGTTTACATACAGCCCCCCAACCCTAAAACAGAAACACTGTGCGGAGCCATGTGACGGACTTCCTGTGATGCTCTGATGTTGCCACTGTCATGACGTTGTGTAATGTTTGATTGTATAATATTTATTTTAACACTTGGGTAAGAGCGGGTTTGGGTCTCCTTTGTCTACTGATCCTTCATGTCCGTGTTTTAGCAGTGGATTTAGCTCTGTATGCACCTTTATTTAGACCGTACAAACACTCCAGAGTCAGGTCAGGCTTCGGGCGATGTAGCAGGCATGATCTATTCGCCGTTTTTATCCCGCATTCTTCTAGGGCTCTTTTTGGCTCTGCTAAAAATGTCTGTTAATAGAAGGAGAGGAATGTGCAAGGGTGGGGAAAGTTAATAGCTCATCCGTCACAAGAACAAGGCACGACTAGTAGAGACGTCTGAGCTCGGCCTCTTTTCTCCCCCATCTCTCTGTCGTCTTTCTCTCCCGTATGGCACAGAGGCTGGTTATGTAAGGCGTTGCGTGCATGGCAGAGACACATTCACTTCCGCTCCACAGAGCCGCTGCCCTGCAGCGTTGTGATGCCATGGAAGCTCTATGAGGTTTGGGGCATATTTGTTTTGTCTGTTTGGGCAAAGCTCAAGGTGGATTATCCCATGCTGCAAGTCAAAGGTTGTCTTCCAGGGTACACTTCATGGAGCAGCCTCAATGATTGCATGTTTCAACCAATCGGTTTAATTTCTTGACCTTTTTTATTTGTAATTCTAAATTAGCGTGTGTGTGTGTGTGTGTGTGTGTGCGCGCAGTGGTCGTTGATCTTGCCGCCGGCCTTGGTTCTCCTCTTTGTAAAAAGCCAGCGCTCAAAAGCATCCGAAACCGGATCCTGCCAGTTTGCAAACATAGCCTCACACACAAATGGGACACACACAAGCTCATGTCTCCCGACTGCCTTAGGACAAGTGATGCGGAAGGAGGCGGGCCAATCACAGAGCCGCATACACACCGATGGGAAGGAAGAGGGATGCCAGGAGAGAAGTGTTATTTGAGGAAGGATGTAAAAAGGGAAGCCAGAATCTAATGTCTGACATCATCGGCTGTAGTCAGTCACTTCCTGTATTGCTTTATAATGCCTGGTATTAAAACCCTCCACATTTCATATGAGCTCCAGTGCGTGGGGGGGGGGGGGGGTTGGATCCTTTCCAGGACCACACACTGCAGTGACGGTCCACTCTCACTCAAACTGCACAACAAAGCTAGTCGGAAGTGTTACTTACACTCAGCTGGATGCTTTTGTGAAAATGTGGATAAAGTGAGTGTTGCGGTAGAAAGGGGAGGGGGGGCTCAATCCTTGTGTATATACAGCAAATACACAAGAAGGCTTTTAGGTCTCTGTGAGCACGATTGATTTGACACTTCTCTGGAACATCTCTCCACTGGAGCTCCTCCTCTCCGTTTCAGGACTCTTCTTCATAGCTGATTAAACTTCAAAAGATGATTTTATATGATGAACATATTGTCCTCAACACCCTCAAGATATGTCTGAATTTACACACAAGCTTCCTCCGTTTAGCTGCCCCCGTTTTTATGTCTTCTATCAAAGCTAATGCCCGAGTTTCCCCCATCAGTCATACAGAGAAAACTCCCAGCATTACCAAATATAGCACGTCTTAAACTGAGCTAGGAGGCTACAACGCAGGGTTTAAAGATAGGTGACTCTTGAAATGCCGTTCACTCCTTGCTTTTCCACGAAACTTTATATATTTAACTACTAACTAGGCAATGCAAGCACCATCTGCTCTTTTTTATTCCTCCACATCGGCTGCTGCCACACAGTGGCTACACATCCACCCTTATGTAAGCTCCACAGGGTGCGGCCGAGATGGACTCGACAACTGTTTATGTTTTCTATTCAGATTTGCTAATCTTTATGATTTGCATGAGTTATGTTGTACACGCCTTTTTAATGAGTCAATTAAAATGAAAGGAAAACTAAAGTGTGTTTATTTTATGGACCTAAAGTCAGTCAGAATGAATAATAATGGTGGATGACATTTACAGCACTTTGCACAGTGCTCAAACACGCATGCATACTAGCGTTGATTTTATTGGGTTGACAGCCTCTGGATACACTCTAAAGCATGGGTCTTATTAGAAAGCATTTTGTGATGGTGAAGATGCTGGTTAGTGAAAGGTGTACCTCACTGATTAGGTCTATTAGCTTGTTAGAACATCGACACAGTAGTCCAGCTAAAGAGTACCATTTTAATTTGGTCGAAGTGACTCAAAGGCTTACACTACTCGTCCTGATCCGTCTCCCACGTGTGGCATACATTAAGCTTTACCATGGTGGTTAGGTAATATATGGGTCAAGCCTGGACACATGTCAGATGGACGTGGATACATAATGAATGAAAATATCCCATCTGTGATGGCTGTTGATGTCAAGGTCTCTCGCTATTGGCCGAGCTGAGGGTGCATCACCATCAGCGATTGGCTTGAAGTCTGAAACTGTCTCCACATCAGTGAGCGCTCGCCTCAGACGAGCTTCCAGCCTTTTGTTCCAAGCGTACACTGACCCCCCACAACCTGCAAGTACACGATGTACAGATAGCAGGTACACGATGTACGGATTAGCAGCATTTAATGAGCTTTGTTTCCAATGTGTAAACAAACAGGGACGTGACACTAATTGACGATCGTGGTTTCAACTGAGTTTAAAGCCACTAAATAACACGTTTTATCACTTTCAATTATCTTCTGAAAGTCTCTCAATGCTCGTGTTCTGTGACCCTTGACTGATTCTGGGATTAGCAACACATACAGTGCAGTGAAGAAAAGATGTTTTGACCCCCTCCTAATGAGGTTAATAATTTCACTGCATGCATCGAGCTCAATCCCACCAACAAACCCGCTCCGCACGCCCCTCGCCGCCATTTTGTGTTCCCCGTAACCGCGCACCATCTTCGCTCAGGGTCGCCCCAGCCCTTTGTTCTCTACAGCTCCTGTACTCGACGAAATATTCTTTTACTCCGTCAGTTTCTCTGCTCTTTGCCTCATCCAAGGCACTTTGTTGTCATGGTCTCTGTTCAGACTGCAATGCATGCCCGCATGGGAGTCACGGAGCTACACGTGAGCCATGCTCCAGTGGAGAGCCATACGGAGAGAGAGTGTGCGTCCACTGATGAGGAGTGACGAGGCGGATAAAGGCGTGCGTGGTACATCATACACATTGAGATGTCTTGAGGAGGGGTACAGCATGTGGGATGGCGAGGATAGATGTTTTTGTCTTGTTTTTTGATGGATATAATTCATTTCAGAAACAGGTATCACTACTACAACACACAGAGGAGATGTTGCAGTAAACAAACAGTAAACACGCAAGACGTTGTCGACTGAAGGGAGGGGCTCTCTGTGTGCTAAGTGGGTGTGTGGTCAAAAGTAGCTCATCCTATTGGACGGATCACCCTAATCGTTACTGAGTGTTTATGTAACAACAGAAGGGGAGGTGACAAGCCTCCTTAAGCAGTGACATCACAACCCACCCACCCATCTTCCCTCGCCATGCACCCAATCGCCTGAGAGTCTGTGCTCTCGGCTTCGCGATCAGCAGGACTCCCGTTGTACGCACACACACTCCCATCCACGTCTTCCATTGTTGGTCAGGCTCCCCCTGTGTGAATCTGTGGGGGGGCTGGGGCAAAGGGCGCAGGTCAGGAGGACGGTGGTGGTGGTGGTGGTGTTTTTGTTTTAGGGTGTTTTCCGTGGGGCCGTAATGAGGGCCCTCAGCTTTGGTCGGGAGTGTGTGCTTTAGCCTGAGAGCATCAATGAGAGAGAAGGGGCTGGCCGGGGCAGGAGGAGCGCAGGGCAGGGACGCCGCCACCCTGAAGCTGCTCTTCTGGGAGCTGGAGAAGCATCTGAAGAGGTAACGATGGCTGTAGTGTTGTCACGTTGTTAGGGGTCGGTGGTGATGAGCGGGGGTCAGTGCCACTGCAGCTGCCTGGGGATTAAACGAGGGGCTTTGTGTTGTTGTCTGATCGTTGTGGTGGCCCTCTGTTGATTGAATGGTAGCCGCCATTTAGAGTAAGGCCCGCAGTTATCGAGGCATTCGTCCAGGAAACTCTACACCTCAAATCTAATGAGGCTTTCCGGACATTGTCAGAAGTTCGCACACAACAGGATATCATCACTGGCAGAAGCATTCCCCAGTACTGGAAATGCCCAGTTTGGTTTAGGCGATAGGTGGCGCATGGGTAGAGCGTTCAGCAGGTCGGACAAGATGCCAAATATACTGCGGCCTCGTAAAGGGTTCATATTTTGGGTCTTCAAAAACAATTCCATTGCAATTCTTGATATTTTTGCCGTTGGCCGAAGATAAACTTGCTTTTCAACATGCGTTATGTTAATTTCGGAGAACAGAAACTACACTTAAAATGGTGGCAGGATCCTATACAGACAATGAGCACACGTGGCTCAATGGGACATCCGGGTCATGTCTGTCCTACGTTGCATTAATGGAATAGGGGAATGTGGTAAACTTGTAAATGTGGTGCCTCTACCTGCGCTGCAGCATCAGAGCTCATCACCTCCGTTTGTACACACTCCGCTCAGCAGCCCTAAAGCGATGTGTGTGTGTATGTGTGTGTGTGTGTGTGTGTGTGTGTGTGTGTGTGTGTGTGTGTGTGTGTTTTGAGGTCACAATGTAGTTGCTTCTTCGCATGCAAGTTGTTGCGCATGACTGTGTGTGAGTGTGAATGCGTTGGCAGTCTGATGTTCATTCACTGCATTGAACATCAGACAAAGACTTCAACTTGTTTGCTCATTTTTTTTTTATATCATTTAAACTTTTCCCTGCAATTTCAACGGCCAGAGATAACATCGTGTTCCAGTTCCTCAATAGATCCACTCAGCACATTATTGCTTCCCTGTGCTCGGTTATCACGCCACTCAGACTTCAGTCGCCGGCACCCAATAAACAAAAACATTAAATCCCAACAGCTAGTTACTCCAGTTTGTTACCGAGCAGTCTTTTTCCAGTTGTCTGAAACCACTCAAAGCCATCCGAGTTCCTTTGACCATCCACACATGAGCAAGGTACTCCTCAGTTTCTGATGTTCAAACCACCACACTTCCACTTACTGAAATTGATTCAACCAATGTTCCAGCCAGAGACGGATAGAACAGCCAAGGTGCTTAAAGGAGCTCCTGACGCACAGATCTTTATTGCTTTATTGTTCATACGTGTCCAGAACATTCAACAGTTTCCTCTAAATGTACTTCCTTTTCTCCGTGTGCTTCTCTAAACTATATATGGTGACAGCATCAGTCTGCACATACACGCCACGAAATCACATTATTGTTTTGTGATTAAAGATAAATATTGATCTGATCTGAAAGTAATCTTTTAAAAGCTGCATTTGTGTTATTAGTGCATCATTGGTGTATTATACAACAGGTGGTTAATGTAGCATATATATTGTATATATTTTGCCCGAGCAACAATACCAAACCCAAACGATATAAAAATAAATGTATACATCTATGTCTCACCTCAGATTTTGGAGGCTGAAACCAGAAAACGTGCTTTTTTGCTTGATAAATAACTTTTGACGGGTCGTTTAGTGTATAAAATGTTCCGTCAGTTGAATCCCTTTCAGCTCCATCACAGAAATTATGAAAAAAAACCTGAACAGAACTCTCAAATAATTTGTGATGGAGCCTACAGAACAGAGGGGCGGTCCTGTTAAACTGTGAAGAACAGCGTGTTCCCATTTCAGACATCCAAACTGATGTAGAGGACAAAGGAGCTCTGCTTCTTTTGTGTTACTGCTCTAACACCTTTATTTACCCCCCAACTGGACAGAGGTCAGCTCTCCCATTGATTAGGTCTCAAATGACAATGATTCAATGTATGTGAGGGTCATCCTGGGATGTGTGACCCCTTAAAGCATGATTTATAACCGATAGGTGGAGACATTGCGTCAGACAAAGTTTCCCATCACCTGCAGCACATATTTGAGTATAAACAAACAACACAGTTGAGTTAAATCGCAGTTCAGGATTAAACGGAAGATTAAAAAGCAAAATGCCGGCTGTTTTTATGTCGAGGCATTCCCCTCTTTCCTTCCGTGGGTGGATGCGGGATTTTATAGAGAACAGCGGCAGGTAGAGGGATGTTGCATAATTTATTACCATGAGCAAACATCTCATCCAATCAGGGACGCCGCTGTGGCACACATTATGCTAATGAGCTCCCGTCTCCGCCAATAAGGTGGCCGCTCGCGCTGTTTTCCGGCATGCATTACCCGCAGAGGGAGCGCGGAGCTGCAGCCCGCCGCTCAGTCTTTTGTGTGCCCCGTCCCGGCTGCGAGCTCTGCGGTCGCCCGGAGAGCAGACCAGACGTCCTGCTCTCAATAATGCGCTTTTTTATCTACTTTTATACCGCTGGGTGTCCAGTTTGTACAGCCGAGGAATCGCCTTTGGGGGTTTTAATGGGCTGGATAGCATGAATTCCCAATGTTACACCGTGGCGATGGATCTTAGCGTTTGCCAACTGAGGAATTTCTCGATATCGTTTCTGTCCTCTGTGCTGGGGAAGGAGGGCGCATCAGTCCGGGTTGACAATAGGTAATGTCACAAGCTTTTCCGCGCACTGTATTACTGTTTTATTCGGATTTGAAATGGGGCTTCATGGCTTATTATGTCGCCTCATTGATTCTCCGCCATCAAAGTCAAAGCCTTCTTTCTCGACCTCCATTTGCTTTGTTGCGGATATCCTATAGATCATGTATTTACCATGTCAACATCATAGTGTTATATAAGTGTTTCGTTATTTCTGATTTTAGTAGCATTAAATAAAACTAATGCCAGTCACGTCTGTGGGGAAAAAAAACCCCCATTGATTCATCCCCATCCACTCTGCAGTATTCCTCCAATGCATCATCTCATATGCTGTGATAATAAACCTTTTCTTTTCTGTCTTTCAGCTCTTCCGGTGCAAGTGTGGTGGCGATTGACAACAAGATTGAACAAGCGATGGTAAGAATCATGTCCTATATCAGCCTCACTGTGTTAGTAAATAGGTTTTACATGTGTGTTTACGCAGCGTTATGTAAGCATAATCCGCTTCATGCTTTTATTTTGAAAGGGTTTCATTGCGTTTAGACGCTTTTCAAGATGTTCAACAGAGGGAATCTCAGGTTGACGTAAGATTGAATGATCGAATGAATGAAGGTGCTTTTTTGTGCGTTTTAAATACAAATGCAGCGCCTCGTCGGTGAAAAATGCATATATGCACCTGCTGGTTTATAAATTAGAGGCGGCAGAGGTTCCCTGCTCTGTCACGGTGTTAGAGCGATGACCTCCGGCTTGCAGGCATCTCGATGTGGGCCAGGCTAAGGTTCACACGCCATCCCCTCTCCCATGCATATACATACATCAGACCCTCACCCCCCCTCCGTCCCGTGTTGCTAGGCAAGCAGCAGCCTCCCCGCGGCTCAGTATAAATAACTCTGCCGGTGATAGGCTCCTCCCACCCCGGTGCAGAACATTTTGTTCCCTCGCTGCGTACCGGGCCAAGGAGGAGGAGGAGGGGCGGGTCCACAGAGCAGGGGATGCTCACGTTATTAAATGCTCCTCCTGCACACTGCCTCTGCACACTGCCCCAGCAGCATCATTGGAATGAATTACACAGCTGTTTCGCTTTAAAAAAAGACAGCTTTTTGTCGTTATTCCTGAAGGGATGCCTGCATATTTTCCTGCCATCATTCACACAGACAGCTGGCGTGTGCTGTGCAAAACTGAACAGATGAAAATAGCCTTTTTTTGTGACACCCCCCCCCCCCCCCATCAGCACGCTCTGAGTCATTAGTGTGATATTTATTTTTTTGCTACTAGGAAGTTTATTGTTTTACTACGCGTCTAAATAAAAAGAAAGGCGTACCAAATTAGATCTGATAAAAATAAGTCAACCAAATAAAGTTTTAGACGGCTAATGAATTATGGGATGTGTGATTTGGCTGCAACCTTTTTTATATCCATGTATCTGCTGTTTATTTCTCTATTCATTGAAGTGAGGAATTTGATTTAGCCTTCAACATATACTAAATAATAACTGACAACATGCCCATCAAAATGTCCGACAGTCAGACGAGTCTCCATTATAAACTGCTTTTCTTTTCTGACCTACATTTCACACAAGTATGACACAAAGCCCTACATCTAACATTGGGCGAGTGGCATTTCTGCTTAAAAAAAGAGAAGAGTAATCAGTTAAGACCTTCATTGTCCAACGAGAGAAGATGTCTTCCTGCACAAAAACATATTAATAAATGAATCCAAGTTTTACTTCTATCGTGATTTGACTTTAAAACTAAAGTTCATTACATGACGGGGTGCTGCAGGGAGTAATCGTATCAGCTTGCATCATTTGAATGCTGCGCAGCTTCTTTCTGCGTGTGTATTCATTCAGTTTGAAGCTGATTTGTAAGATTAGGTGTTGACATAGTAAATTGACACCAGACATTTAGGCTTCATTCAGAAACCGAAATAGAAAGATCAGACGCTCTTTGGTACAGACGTGTATTTGTTTGTGTGACTGGTCTGAAACATACATTTGGTTTGAACAAATAGCTTCCTCACAGGAGAAATGTGATGTATCCTTAGCTAACCCCCTCCCCCCTCTCCTTCCTCAGGACCTGGTGAAGAGCCACCTGATGTACGCCGTGCGCGAGGAGGTGGAGGTGCTGAAGGAGCAGATCAAGGAGCTGATCGAGCGCAACACGCAGCTGGAGCAGGAGAACAACCTGCTGAAGAACCTGGCCAGCCCCGAGCAGATGGCTCAGTTCCAGGCGCAGGTCCAGACCGGCTCCCCTACCGGCTCCGGACAGCCCCTGGTGGCCGTCCCGGCCGGCAACCCGCAGCAGGGCCTCCCCTCCTCACAGAGCTCCGGTACATCCGCGTAACAGTGAAACAGCGCAGAGCCCTTAAAGGATCAGGGGGAGGAAGAGTAGTTGTAGGAGGAGGAGGAAGGAGTCTCGCCATACTGTGAACCGACTTAAGCATCGACACCGACTATGCCACCGTCTCCAGGAGCGCACCGGGAGGACAAACTTTTTGTTGCACATTTCATTTAACCGAAAGAGCCGCACCGGTGACCGCTTTACTAACCTGCTTCAGACAATCGTCTTCAGCGCGGTGATGGCACAGCTGACAGGAAGTTTCCGCCATTATTCCAGCGGAGGGAAGGAGCTAACGTGGGGCTCGGCCAATCAGGAGGGAGCACAAATCCCTCGCTTGTGGAAAGTGTGCCATCATCTTCACCCCACCTCAACCCAGCGCTCTCCATCAGCACACTTTTTTTAATTTGACTCATCATTTCTCAGTGCTGCAGTCATGCACTTTTTTCAGACGGACTATAAAGATTCGTACCATCTGGAATGGGAACTTTTCTTTACCTGAAGATATGTCGTCTGGGTTGGGTGGGGGGGGTGTCTAAAGAATTCTGAAATATATATATATATAAGCTGCGCCTCATTTTTTCGCGTGGAGACGTTTGTCTTCGCCGTCGTCGTCCCCGCCCTCAACGCACTCGCCCCCTTTCTTGGATGGAGCGCTAAACATTATGCAGGGAATCAAACGTTTTTCTAGGGGGAAGTTTTTGTCTGTTTTATGTTTTTGTTGATGTTATAAATGTCCTAGTGATGTATACAAATAATTAAAGGAGAGGCAAATAGGTTTCTAGATGATGAACTTTGTAAACATTTCCAATTAAACTCTGCCAAGTGCCTGGTTTCTAACCATAGATACATATATACAAGCTTTTCTTAGTTGTTTTATTCAATATGTGTGTATATATATGTAAATATATATATATCTATGGTTTGCCAGGTTTTGAACTACCTGTGATGTCATTACTCAGGGTGGCAACACGAGGATTTTTACCTCGACACTTAGATGCTGTCTCTGCAGTGACACACAGCCTCGTACTGTATGTGAACTCTCCTCGCCGACGCTTGTCGCTCTAACGATCTGGACTGTTTGGAAACAAGTGATATTGTATTTTATTTTTTTGGGACGATGGTTTCTTTTTTCTTCTTTTATTTTTGGTCTTTTGTACAGCCGACTGTTTTGAGTTGCTCGTTGTGCAACTGGAGCGCTGAACACAATAACGAGAAAAAAGGAAAATGCCTAGCCGAAGTATGTGGATGTTTTGTGCATGTTCCTCAGCCCTTCACAAATGTGACGTTACAATTGCACTAGACAGTTGCACCTCAAATAAAAAGTGAAAACAAAAAAGGAAAAACTGTTTGGCTTTCTTTTGCATAAATGTAATGTAATGGTTTATGGTGCGTTTCGTTTGGAAATCGGAGCTGGGACGGCACAGTTCTATTAAAGTTAGATAGCTTATGTTAGTAGTACCAGTAAACAACCACATGTCCACAGGTGGAAATTGCCCTCTTGTGTTTTATAGCTGTTGATGTTTTCTTAACTTGTAGAGTCAGAAATCTGTGTTCAGGGGCCGTTCCCATTAACATTTCAGAGAGAACATATAGAATACACCAGTAGAGAGATAGAAGTGACTGATCTCACCTGACCATAACTACATCATTCCCTATGCCATTTCTACCTCTCTAGATTTAAGTAATTACATTTAAAAATATATTTTGACCCTAAATAAACCTCCTCATTCCGCAGGAAGGAAATAAATACAACAGGCTTTCCTCTCGTCTCATTTTCTAGCCAATAATCGCCCTCCGTGCCTCCCAGCCCTCCCAGTTTAAAGCACCAGTGGCTGCCTCCTCGCTATACACCACTAGACATGCGCAGAAGGGTACCGCCATGTAAATATTTACCTACATGCTGTCCTCTCATTGGCTACATGCGACCGAGCCTCTACTCACAGCCATCTCACGGTGGCCCCGCCCACCGCACATGGACCTGCAAACTGATAGCGAGAGCGCGCGGACGAGAGCGCGCGGGAATATAGGACGACGTCATGTGAAGGAGCTTAATGAAGCAGTAATACGTGTTATTGTGTGTTAAATGACGTTAAACACGCCTTAAAATGTAACAATTAGAGTAAAATACACTTTATTTATCATTTACGAAATCTATATTGTATTTATGAAAACTAGGATTAATGTATATGTTTTATAATCTCCTCCCAACATGTACAGATGCTCCATACTAATGTAAACCCGTAGAAAAACTGAGCTACTGTTCCACTTTTAGCTTTCTTATATAATCCAGCCCATAGCATAGTATTATACAATCAAGAGGCAGTTTATTCAGCTAAATCAACACAAGAAACCCCGTCTTTATTTTGCAGTAAGGGTAGAGAGGGTACACAAAAAGGACACAACAACAGGCCGTATTTATTTTCATTACATTTTCATATAGGAACAAAAAGGACTTAAATACAAAATGGTATTTATTGTATTGTATTCATCCAGTAGATCAAATATGGAGTTCTAGCTATCTTTCAAAGCCTTAATAATAACATGTAAACCAGTTAGTTTTAAAGTGTTACCTTTCTACGTCACCACAACAGGGGTGTAAAGATAGTGATTTAATATATATCTATTTCCAGGGACTCCACCTGCCCTCCCTGGGCTCCACCCTCGACCTCCGTGGATCAGACTTGTTGTGGAGACGGAGCCGATGTCCAGATGGCACTTTCGCAAATCCTGTTTCATTGACAAAAGGTGTTTTCTTCAAGCACGCCGCGGCGGGGACAGGATGTACTCTGAGGCCGAGGGATCACGAGTGGATTAACCCTGTCTATTTCTGCCGCTGCTGAGGTTTGAAAGCACAAAAATAGACGCTGCTTATTTACATCCAGTGCTGTGATTCATCAGGGAAGTCTTCAGGCCAGCTGCAGGCTGTCTTTAACACAAGAACTGATCAATTATCACGCAAACAAACTCTAGTTCTAGCCTTTATTTTCCAGACATGAAAATCCAATCTAGCCCAAAATCCTCTTTACACCCCTGAACCGGACCCCCCTCTGTGCTGCTCCTTATTGCTGAGAAAGCAGGTGGCCTGCTGGTTTTAAACCCTGAGTATCCCTGTCTCCTGTGCCCTGAGACCCCCCCGCCCCACCGGAGATGTTACTGTACAAGGGGATAAGCCTGTCCGTTGTCTGGACATGAAAAATCTGTTCATGTTTGTACACAAACAAACAAAAAAGCACTCTCATCTGTCTGAAATCCGTAATATACTGCAGATAAAACCAGATTTGAAGCATCCGACCCCACGGCAGGTGATATCACCTTGATAGCAGGTCATTTCAGACTTTTTGTAAATTGAAACAGGGCAATGCTAACTTAAACAGCCTTAAAAACCAGTCATCTCTGCAGCTCTCTCCAGTGTTAATGTTAACCGATCGCTCTTCTGTTTTACTTTGCACTCAAACAGGAACCTAGCTGTAGCTTAAACTAGGAGACGTTAACTAGATGTTTTTCAGGACGGTAATACAAGACTCAAATGTACACATTGCAGAATGTAGCTGTAGCTGGAGATGCCCATCCACAAATACTCAAAAACTAAGTGATGTTTTTCCCTTTTTCACATCTTTCCTGGACCTCGTCTTGTTTTCCACTGAAGCTGCTAAAAAAATGATAAAGATGTACCCAAAATATTCTCATTATGTGTATTTTAGGCCGAAATGACTTCCCCCAGACTATAAACATGAGGCTGTTCATGTCCTCCTTTTAACTGGGCCATGAATGGAGGGGTCAGACATAGTTGTGTGTCTGACATTAATCTGATGTTCTGTTTCACTGAGCCTTTGATCACACACACATTAATAATAATCCATTAACTGCGGTGATGTTCGAATCCTTCCCAGAAAAACATCGCCTGTGGAGTTTGGTTTTCTGCCTCACACACGAGCACTCAATCAACTCTCAACTCAAGTCAGCTGCTGCCGCACATGTGAACAGTCAGGGGGGGGGGGGGGGGGGGTTGATGGAGCTTGTGATGCTAACGGGAGAAACTCTGGGAACATGTGTGGACATTCCTGCTCATCCCAGCTGTACTCCGCTCCGTGATGTAAGTTGTTATACGCATTTCTCTTTAGGACAACAACTTTTAAAGACGTGGGATTGACCTTTTTCCCTATTTTCTGACAGTTTATAGAGTTCAGATTTATCTAAAAAACAAAACTCAAAAAGCACTTATTACAGATGTGTAGGAGTTGTGAATCTAAATATGTTTTTCTGTTTAAACCACAGTTGCTGCTTTCCTCTCTGGCCTTCTGTTGCTCAGGGTCAGGTCTTTAGTTTGTCCTCCACCCAATGTCACATTTCTCAGAGGCACGTGCCCCCCACCCCCCCCGCCCAGCAAGCGCCCTCTGAAGACTCATAACAAACAGCAGACAGAAGCATAGTCTCGTCGCTGGCACCCATGGGGGGGGAGAGGGGATTATGGGGGATTACAGCCCTCTGATCCTCACTTTTCCTGCCCTCTGCACCTTCTCTCGCGCCCTACAAGTTTTGCTAAAGTTTTCCCCCTGAAATCACGACTTAGCGTCTGTAATGATGTTCCGTCGGTCTGTCTCGAGTGTTTCTTTATCATGTAGATCTCGTTTGGCAGCTTTTCTGAACGCCTGTCATCGCCGCTTTAATGGCAGGGTTTGGGATCCCTGAGAAGGTTTGTGAGGCATGCAAAACACTGACAAACACGGGATGAGGTTAATACATATCATGAGAGACGTTCGTTCCTGGTTTGGCTGCTGAGGATTCTTTGTTAGCATGGCGCACTAACTACAGATGATATTGAATTAGCTGTGGCTTGTGTTACTAAATGATTCTGTGGTTGACATACAGTGAATTTGTCCCCTCAAGCACTGAGACCGCAGTGATGTTCACTTAAAGAGCTCTCCTCTTGATCACGTTGTATATGGAACAGACTGTTCCAGGTTGTTAGAAGGACACTTGAAGTTTAATTATATGTCCTGTTTTTATTTGTTCTTGGGCTAACAGGACGGCCAGAGATAACTTGGTTTGTTTTAGCCACTAAAATGTAATACTCCACACGTATAATCAACTACAATGTATGTCTCACAGTTGTAAACCTCCGACAGTCAGTCAAGTTGCTATCCTGTCTGTAGATATTTGCGTGGAAATGTCATAATGGTGTTGTGTGAAGTCACAGGGACCTTGGACCACAAGTAGTCGTTGGTCGGCAGATAGAATTGAGTGCAGGCTTTTGTCTACAACTGTCCAAAGTCAAGACCATTGTTTCTAAAATGACAGAAATGTGCAGTAGTCTGTGTCCTCCTTTATCACTGTGGACAGCTTCAAAGACGTCCTCAGCAAACAGATAATTGTTTCCCATTGAGGCATCAACAGTAATTGACTTTGTATCCTCTCAGAGACTGACACCGGCGGTTTGATGAAGTGGAGACGGCGTGTTCTCTGCAGACAATGTGCTGATCAGCAACAATCAAGTGTGTACGTGCAGCCGTCACAGTGCCAACGTGAGCGTTTAGTGCGTCCTTCCTCTGTCTCTGCGCGGACACTCAGCAGTCTGAGATCAGACGGGAGGAAACAGAAGTCTCGACCTTGTGCGACAGAAATGTGATCAAAAACCACAGCAGCCACAAAAATAGCTCCAACGTGGCCGGGTTGAGAAAGAGCTTCGTCAGAGATCAGGTCAAAACAATAGTGTTATGGTATATGCGCCTGGAGCATTACTGAAGACAGGAACAGTCCCAGTAAGGCTAAATATCTAATGATATATGAATGTGCAAGCATCACTCCTTTATTCAACCTCAGTTTAGGTTGTGTGAGATGTATTGAAGCAGCAGATGTAGTCCGTATACCGTGACATCAGTCATTGGTTAGAGGACTACGGTGTTGAAAACTGGAGTAAGGTATCTCCTGTATTGCCATCTTGGTTTTGCTGACTTCATTTTGGCTCTTGGTCTTTGTCATATTGATTTTCTCCCTGTCACCATCTTGGTTTTTCGATCGCCATTTGGGTTTTTTGCAACCAGGCGTGAAGAAGAGGGTAAAGCTCAGTACTCAGAAACGCTGAAAAGTTTAAATCAACTTTCATGTAGTAAGTGTAAAACTTCTACGTGGAAACTAGGACCAGTTAGTGACCATCACAAGGCAGTCCCGTCCTAAAGCATACCCTAATTGACCATCGTTTACTAAATGCACATCATGCTGTCCTGAAGAAGACTGGAAACTATTGCTCGATCAGCCGCTTGATACTACACTACGAAGGTTCCCGTAGGAATACATGTGGACCTACACACATCTATATGTAATACTCACAATGCAGAAGTACATATCTGCCACGCTGACCTGACCCTGGATCAGCCCAGATACTGGAGGCTTTGTGTAGATCAGCAGCTGAAGGCATCATGTGGCTGACATCTGCCTGTCTGTGCTGACACATCTGCAGGAGCAGCCCACAGAGCCCACTCTCTGTTTGCAGGGACAGACAGACGGACGGGGGCTCAGTGCGCACACAAATTGACACAGCGGAGTTAAATAAACTCTGGATGCTTCCACAGACCCCCCCCCCAACACCCCTTCACCCCAACACCATCTTTTCTTGCAGCTGTGACTGAGATGCACAGAGCTGACAGACTGACTTTGTAGCGTGTCTCTTCAGTGCTACTGAAACTCTATTTCCGTGCTTCCTAAATGTCCTCGAACACTCTGCGTCTGGTACATCGTGTTCAACCACACGCGCAAATACAAACACACACTCCGAGGTCAGCTTCTATCGCCGCAGTGTTTCCTGTTTGCTTCCTTTTTTTCGAGACAGGAAGACAAATCCGCTGCTTTCGTTTTCTTCCTCTCACCTTTTAGGTTTCTCGTTTTACTTCCATTATCTGTTAGAAAAGGGCAGTGGGAAGTTATGCAACGTGTATATTTTATTCTCATTACACTGACATCTGAGTGTATTTGTCTTCCATATATTTTTGACGTATAAAAATCTGGTTGAATTGGCTTTGTTGCTATTGGACAGACATTTAAATCGGGCTCATATATTGAAGAATAACATGGATTTCCTTTATGTAAATCCTTTTTTTCAGAGGCTCCTGTATTGTCATAGATAGGATATGATAAGTGCCGTTTTCTCCCCTTCATACATGTACTTTCACAATATACCAGAATCTAAACTGCATTATTCAACAGTTCGGGGCCTGACCGTTACTTGACCGTTGAGATAAGACAATCTCCCGCTTAAAAATTCAGCACGTTCCTTTCAGTTCTTTCTATCTCACGTTTTCGGTCCGCAGCAGACGCACACGTGAAGCAGCATCAGCAGGCAGAAAGTGCAGGCAGAGGCAAGGAGAAAAAGGAAAGCTGAAATACTCAGTGCCATTAAAGACTCATTATTCCTATTGATGCTCAACACATTAGATGATGTAATCCCCAATGACTTTGTGAAATATGATTCTGACTGTGATCTACGTTCCCTGCATTAGGCATGTTTTTGCAACAGCTTTTTTCTGCAGTGTTTCTGAATGAGGTTTTCATTTTGACTTGACTCTCTACCCTGTTTTCCCCCTCTTTCACAGCCTATAATTTAGATGTTAAGTGGTACTATTCATATACATTCTTTCCATCAAGAAGGAGGAAGAAAACCAGAGCGAGAGGCTAAAAACCATTGACATTCTTCACCTTTTTTGTGCTTTTTGTGAGGCACAATGACACTGAAGAGATATAATAGACAAGCACATATGCTGTGTTGATCTGTAGGTCTCACCCCCACACACACACACATCGCCCTCCTCCTCTCTATAGCTGAGGGGTTGGAGAAGTACAGGCTGTTCTAGCACAGTTTGTGCATATACTTTACAGCTGACTCGCATGGACACACGCATCACAATGTATGCGCTGGTACGCGATGCACGGAGAGACGTTCCCACTCTCTGCATTGTGTTTGATATTCCCGTCAGGACGACCAAACAGGACACTGTGTCCTCACCGCACAGGGCAGGTGCTGAGCTGCATTAGAAGACAGATTAAACATGAGCGCCAGGCGTGGGACACAAAGAGGGTGCAGCAGTGTGGGTTATGGGATGTTGTAATGTTCTTTAATGCTACAGCATGGGAGGCTCACGTAGTATTTCCTGTTGTGCAACAGAATATATCATTTGCCTTATGTTGCACCATCTAGACTTCATACAGATTTCCTAATCATTTTACTGTTTGCATTTCCTATGTTTACTCAATATCTTAACTCTGAACTTTAAAGCCATGAGATAATAAGTCTGTCGCCACTGACATCAGGGCTCGAGGAAGTTCCTCGTAAAGAAATCATTAATACATTCTTGAAGTGTCTCTTTGGCACCCTTGCACAGAGTGTCAGAGACAGAAGGAAACTAAGGAAGATGTTGAGAATAGTCCAAAGGTAGATCCGATAGTGAATAAATCATAAGTCTAAACGTCGAGAATAACTTCTAGGCTTTGAGAATTAAGTTCAACTGTTGAGAATAGCGTAGAAATATCCATTATAAATCTATGTAGTCTCCAGTACTCCTCCGTACCTGTGTGAATAGCCTCTCGTCACGTTGATTTAAAAGCGCCCCGAGCTTCCAGACTAATTCATACCTCCTGTCTCTATATCCAAAACAAGATCTTCTTTCTCTTCTTTAATCAACATTGACACAAACGCTGTATTTGTAACTTAAGAAATGTGGGAATTTCAGCTTGGTACAACTCTCACCACCTCAGACTAGTGAATGTACACAAAGAGGCGCACACACAGGCTAGCACGCAATCCATAGTGGAGGGCAAACAAAAGCAGAGGAGGGGTCTGAGTGTCTGGCTGCAGTCACAATACAGCAGAGAGTGGGCACGGTGTGTAAAAGACAACCCATGCCTTTTCAGGTTCCCGCCTGCTCAGGATCGTCTGTTTCATCGCCGTACAGTATGTCGTCTTTACAACTCTAGGCACCAAAGCTGACTGTCACGGATAACAAAGACACGTCGAAGAAGAGACGCTACATTAAAGGCTTGTAATGGGAAGTGTCTGGAGAAGGTGCCAAGTGACACGCTGGTATGAAACACCTCAGCCTAGTGAAGAAATAACACTCTTAACAGTGTGACGAAGCAGAGCTTTAATATTTACTGCACTCTCCAATAGATCCTTATTCAAACCAAATGGTTTCTGAGGCCTGCAGCCACTGAGACCACTGATGCGCTCTTTAAAAAACAAACAGCAGCAGGAAATAGGCAAATATTGGCATCTAAACACCCACACACACCTGGTGTACAATACACAGAAAGGCTGCTGCGTGATGTGTTTAAACTGCCATGGGAGAAGTAGAGCCATGAAGAGTGGCTGCTTCTTTGTCATTATTTCTGCAGCCTGTAGCGAGAGGGATGTTGTAAATGTCCTATATTTAAACTACGTTTCAAGTGCTTGAAGAAAATGAAGTCAAGCCTTTTATATCGCCGTGTTTACATCGGAATACTGAAGGAGTAACATCAATCTGTAACGTCTTAAACTGAGAAACTGTCGGAGTATGGATTATTAAGGAAAAATATACATTATGAGCTACTGTAGGTCATCTAAGTCAGGAGGACCACTGACGCATAAAGTCTAGCTTTAGTCACACCGCTGTGAAGCTTCTCCTGGTCAATGCTAAATATTTTGCTAATTTTCAATGTAGTTTTGTCCAAATTTTGAGTATGGAGCACGACAAATAGCAAAACATTGTTACCTTGATGAATGGAAAGTTGTTTACTTTCTATATATGGTTACTGAAATGCTACGTTTTTGAGGAACATGGTTATCTTGCGTTACGCCACGTTGGTATGTTGCAAAAAAGCATGAAACACAATTCCATTAAACTTGACGGTTGAACTAGTTAGAGACAGTTTGAGTAACGCATATTATAGACATCCTCTCTAATATTGCTTTTTTTTCTTTACCCAGTTTAACTTTTACCAGTAAGACAGGGTGGGCCGCACCCTAGCTGGAGTGGGAGCATCAGGAAAATGGTCAATAACTACCACAAATCAAAAAGGACATCAAGGCTGAAGTATAAATACTGAAGAATAAAAAATGGTAATTCTGTTCCATCTTGTATAAAACGTGTCCTTAGCTGAGGTCAGTCGGTTCTCAGTCATATAGGAACATTTTAGGAACAGAACAGGGCGGGTAAACGGCAGGAAGTTGCTCATGTTTTTCATTTGCGATGTTCAATGCTCTGTGAAAAAAAAAGAGCGCTCGCTGCAGAGCGATAAAACTGCAGCTGTGGGTTCTTTGTGCCTGTGAGAGGGGGATATAGGGAACAGTATGTACGGGACAGTGCAGAGCTTTCCATCTCATGAGAGAAAAAAAAGACATTAAGGAAGGGTGGAGGGTGAAGGGGGGTTGTACTTGAGGTCTACATCCTTCCCACCATTGCTTCCCTCTCAGTTTTCATTCATAATTTACTGTCTGGATACAGATAAATGAACGCAGCCCCCCCCCCCCCCACCCCCCCCTCCTCTTTGCTTGCACGCACAGTCGCCCGTGACGTTGTGCGTGACCCGGGACTCCCTGCTGCCGTAGCTGCCCTACTTTCTAGCTGCAGAGGAACTAAATCGCCTCCTCATCACTGTGCCGCAGTTTCAAAGGAGGTCGGGGCTTATTGCATCTGGCATGGAGAGCACCCAGTGTCCTAGATGACTCTGTTTATTTACCACGCTCTTTACAAGTAATGTGCTGCCATAAAACTTTAAGAGCTCTCTGACTTTACGCTTCCCACCTGGGATTAATATACAGACGCCGGGCTAATGTAAGTTCATGTCCTTAAATGTAGGACGTTTTGGATGTGATCGGATTACAAACGAGGAAGATTAGGGGAAACATACACGAGTGTGTCCTCTGTATTTTACACACTTTAACTGTATGTAGGAGGGGTGTAAAGCATCTTAATAATGCACAATCAAGAGTCTGTGACTTAAGGCAGTTTCAAATGGTTCTGCATTGGCAAATATTACACTGTTTCCCACATCTACTGTCTCTGTGTGGGCACGTAGTTATGTATTTATTAGCAGCTTCACGCCGCCCACATGCTTTGTATTATGCAAGCCGGTTTACGGTCAAACACTTGCTGAATGTGTCCTCACATGCATTAAAAGGTCCTGTTTTTCTGCCATGGATACAGCACATCCATGTGTTTGCGTTGCTCAGGTACTCAGCGAGGTGGGGCTCTGTTACAGGAGTGTGTGTGTGTGTGTGAGGGTTAAAGGTTTTGTTTATTAGATCTATTTTTGGCTTTTACCTTAGTAAGTGAAACCTTTTGGACACGTCATAGTTATTTCCGACGAGTCACCATTTCAAGCCGGTGCAAATCTAGACATTCCTAACCACACCCTGGAAATGCTTTGAACACCTTCACCTGGTTTCTGTTTAAAAAGGGCACAGCTCCTAATCTAACGAAGAAGAACGCCCTTGTGACCCCCCCGCCCCTCCAGTGGGCTTGTTTTGAGAAGTATTTCAGTCACCAATGAGTCATGAGCTGAAATACGGCACAGTGTTTAAAGTGTGTAAAGTCAGCAGGTTTGCCGGTAAACTGGCAAGCTGTTGTTGTTTAGTCTAACAAGAAGCGATGGGAGCAATTAGAGGGCAGAGTGGTTTCCCCTGTGTGTGTGTGTGTGTGTGTGTGTGTTTGTCAGGGATATCCCCTCTCTGCTTCTTGTTAATTTGCTTATCCACACACAAACTACACTCTATCCCCCCCCCAACCCCCCGTGCACACGAGGGAGCAGCCTCACAGGTCAGGGTGAGTCACCTTGGGGAGAAAGGACTTTCGCTGGATGACTTTACAGAGACAGTAATTACTTGTACAAACAGAAGGAGGTAAATAAACTCTCTCGGGAGGCGAAGCTACACTCAAGTTGACTGAGCTGCCTCCGGAGGGGGTCTACGAGGCACTAAGCCTCTCAAAGCCAAAGCAAAACAATTAGCAGGAGCAAGGGGAAGATCGGTTTCTTTGGGACTGGATCAGCCCCTGAAGCTGAGTCCAACTTTTTGAAATCAAGTGCAAACCCGTCCGGGATTGTCTCCTGAGAAAGGATGGTCATTCGGGGCATTGAGCGTGTTCTCGGAAAGCTCGTCCCACCTTTCCTAGGGTGTGTCTGAACTGCGGATTGTGCACATGAGTCATTTAGGGTCAAGTACAATCAACCATCCACCAGCTGCTGAGTGGAAGTCGGTTGTAGCCTGAACCCTACTTCCCCTTGGTAAGATTGAGCACAAGATTTTCGATTCCGATTAAAACCTGGAAGCATCACAACTCTACAGTCTTGCTTGGGGCTCACGTAAAAAGGAGTAGTGTCTTCTCCGTTTAAATAACCTGCTTGCTGCACATGTACTTGACTGTGAGAAAGCAGACACCCCAGCTGTCTGTGTGAAAGTAAAATGTCAGGCGCTGCAGATAGACATCAGCGAGGAATGCGTTTGTTCAAAGCAGATGAGTGACAACACTTAAAAAAGGCATATATTCCTAAGAGGGGATTATGTTCGGCACATTGACACTTGTTTTTGAAATGGCTGTCACAGATGATTTGAGCTACAATAACTCAGATGCTAACAGAAGCTTGGAAACACACGACCGAATGGCACCGAAATACTCACACCCCCTTGATGCATTTGTTTTTTACACAGCTATGTTGGCAGTAAATATCCTCAACACACAGTAGCAGGAATTTATTACACACAACACTGCAGGAGAGGCATGCACATAACGATTTCTCAGGTCAGCCACGTTTTGCCTCCACGCAACATGCACGGGCAGCCAGCCAATGGGGTGTCACACACACTTCATCATGCACGAGCTAGGGAACAACCTTAATTGGGAGGTATGCAGAGGCAGGGCACTGACTTAGAAGCGTTTGCAGCCAATTGCTGGTATGATGTGCAGGAGGTAGATCTGCATAACTTGCCACCATCCGAAACAAAATGCTAATCAGCTCAAATCTGGAGAATCAGAAATTACATTTTCTGCTATTGTATGTATTCAAAAAGATGTCTAGGTGTTGGAAAAATGAAGGATGCCATGCAGCAACAGGGGAACGCTACAGGGCCCAACAGTATGATAGAAACCATCACGTGAAGAGATTGGAGGACACAGCTCTATAATACCGAGCTGAATTCATCGTAAAATGCACCTTAATAAAACATCATCAAAATAGCTCGGCCATCCCGCAGAAAACACCGTTTTTTACAACATATTTGTATGATGGACCCGTAGAAATGGACCTTTTATCTCTTTTGCAAGAAAACTGTAAATCCCCAGCGGTGTTTCCTTTGTCAATCTCCAAACTCCCCCTCTGTGTTCTCTATTTCAGCAGCCAAGAGTATTTGCAAATGATCGCTGGTGCCAAAGTGGAATAGACAAATGCGTTGCAAGCCAAGTAAATAAAAGCAGCATGTGGTTGAAGGCTGGTGATAAATTAATTCCCTAATTAGCTAGGCTTAAAAAGCTTCCACTGGGAGGATATGAAAGGCATTTATTTCAAGAGTTTCTTTACAAAGGAAAGTGGAAACCCCTCGACATGTGCGTGTGACTATTTATAACTTGAGTGAAGCGGTAAGTGGTGCTTATTTCTTATCATGCAGTAACTGATTATTTACCTTTTTGTATTTAGGTTTGAAAAAGATGACTCGTGCATTGCTAAAAGGTCACGCTGTTGTTGTGTGTGTTGTGGGGGAACCATAAATCCCCTCCAGCCAGTATGTTTCTATCGTTGCCTGTCCTTCAGGGAGTATGTTTTGGGACAGTTGTCCATGACTTTGTTTTTGTTGGACAGTTTAAGGGAGGCTGAGGACATGCGAATGAGGTCATTGCATTGCTGTGGTACAGCAGGCCGACTGTCTGCAAACACTCCCCAAACGCACCTTTAAGGAAATAGCCCAATAAACTAGAATGTGTGGTAGAGGAATGACTCCTCGCTTTTGGCACACGCTGTCCCTGTGATGTCAGCCAGTGTGGAACTTCATGGATAATGACTTTATACATGACACTCATCATCCAGTAAACGTTTTCTGAGTTTATGGGACATTTTATATTGCACAAGAACACCACAATAAAAATAAATAGGGTTCAATCTTGAACTGAGGTGGATTGATTTCTATTTATGTCACTCAGAATTAAATTCCAATGTTCTCTTGCTATTTTTGTTGCTATCCCTAACTGTTACCCTACTTATTGAAAAGGGAATAATGTTACCAATTACAAGATTCTTAACTGTAACTTCACAATTGTAATACAATTCATAAAATCCTAGGTCTTGAAATGTTGATTTAGGACATTTCCATTCCAATTAAGGCCTTATTTTTAGATCCCTAAATTGAACACATTTTGAGGCTTTCTAACAAACGCACTCTAAATTAATCCTATTTAATTCACAACACAGCTTCATGTAGCCCATGTTAACAAATATGGTCACAAATCCTAAATGGAAAAATTAATTTTAGTCAAATATTAGCATGTGTTTGTGTTGAAATATCAAGTGGTTCACTAAAATATGCATGAATGCTAGGAGAGCTTTTGAAAGCTGGCCCCGACACATCATCTCTCCGCGGTTGATCCAAAACCTACACAAAGGCAGTCGCCGCGCACTGTAATTGCATTATCAAATATACATGCCAACAATGTTCTGAAAAGGCAGCGTGATTGTCTGATTAGTTTTGAGTTATGGCTTAAGTAGCAGGGTCAGTCACGCCCTTGTTAGCCTGCATTGGGGCTGTCACCTCGCGGAGCATCAGGGGCCCGTTGGAGCGGAAGTTGGAACAGCGTGTACCAAAACAACATCGACAGTTAGAGCAGACACTTGGCTTCTGTTTTGCACGGGACGCTGTAGTGGACACTGACCGGACAAACCGATTAACGGTCATTACCTGACCTAAAATCCTATCCCACACACTGCTGATGCTGCCCCTGATTTAAGCCTCAGAACGTGCAGTGCTGTCCTGTCATTAAAGGAGCTCAAACAATGTGATCACAGACATTTTGATGTTTCTGCTGAGACTTCCATTACAAAGGGGAACACGTTCTGCTATAAGTGAGTTAATATCAAACTGCTGTGAGGGATTTGTGATGAAACAGGACCAGGCCGTTTGGTTGACACTGATGCCCCCTGCTGTTCAGATGTGGTAACAGTCACACTTATTTCTAATCAACCAGACCTGTTCAAGGGATAGCAAAACGATGCTATAAAGTATGATTTGATTATGTTTATCCATCTTAAACTAGCCTGACACTGACCGCTGAGTCCTGAGATGACCCCCGCTGCCCTTTAAGCTCCGCTAGCTGTCTCTCCATGTGGTAAACCTCCTCAGACATTTGCCTGAGAAAAGCACATACAGTTTGGCAGTGTTAAATATGTGGAACCGTGTTGTAATCAGAGCACTTTATTTATTTTAAATACAGTATCATCACTGGTGTTGTATTGGATTTATTTGTACCTGTGGACAGCCTGGGCCCTGCTCAGTTGGCAGTGGAGACGCTTCACAATGGCCTCATAGCGCTTGTTCTGGATCTGAGAAGAAACATTCAGTTGGAGTTTTAATTGTGGATGAAACAGGAACAGAATTATGATCTTGGGGCTTGAGACCTGACACAGTTATTGGTGCTTTTGTATTTGAAATAAGTTGTGTTGCATTTATGTCCACTGCTAATATTGGCTAAAGGGAATTTCTTCAGTATTGTGACCGTGTGTGTTAAAGCATTTAATGTACAGTGGGGCAAAAAAGTATTTAGTCAGCCACCAATTGTGCAAGTTCTCCCATTTAAAAAGATGAGAGAGGCCTGTAATTGTTATCATAGGTATACCTCAACTATGAGAGACAAAATGAGAAAATAAAATCCAGGAAATCACATTGTAGGATTTTTAATGAATTAATTGGTAAATTCCTCTGTAAAATAAGTATTTGGTCACCTACAAACAAGCAAGATTTCTGGCTCTCACAGACCTGTAAGTTCTTCTTTAAGAGGCTCCTCTGTCCTCCACTCGTTACCTGTATTAATGGCACCTTTTTGAACTCGTTATCAGTATAAAAGACACCTGTCCACAACCTCAAACAGTCATACTCCAAACTCCTCTATGGCCAAGACCAAAGAGCTGTCAAAAGACACCACAGACAAAATTGTAGACCTGCACCAGGCTGGGAAAACTGAATCTGCAATAGGTAAGCAGCTTGGTGAGAAGAAATCAACTGTGGGAGCAATTATTAGAAAATGGAAGACATACAAGACCACTGCTAATCTCTCTCGATCTGGGGCTCCACGCAAGATCTCACCCCGTGGGGTCAAAATGATCACAAGAACGGTGAGCAAAAATCCCAGAACCACACGGGGGGACCTAGTGAATGACCTGCAGAGAGCTGGGACCAAAGTAACAGAGGCTACCATCAGTAACACACTACGCCGCCAGGGACTTAAATCCTGCAGTTCCAGACGTGTCCCCCTGCTTAAGCCAGTACATGTCCAGGCCCGTCTGAAGTTTGCTAGAGGGCATTTGGATGATCCAGAAGAGGATTGGGAGAATGTCATATGGTCAGATGAACCAAAATAGAACTTTTTGGTAAAAACTCAACTCGTCGTGTTTGGAGGAGAAAGAATGCAGTATTGCTTCCAAAGAACACCATACCTACTGTGAAGCATGGGGGTGGAAACATCATGCTTTGGGGCTGTTTTTCTGCAAAGGGACCAGGACGACTGATCCGTGGAAAGGAAAGAATCAATGGGGCCATGTATCGTGAGATTTTGAGTGAAAACCTCCTTCCATCAGCAAGGGCACTGAAGATGAAGCGTGGCTGGGTCTTTCAGCATGACAATGATCCCAAACACACCGCCAGGGCAACGAAGGAGTGGCTTCGTAAGAAGCATTTCAAGGTCCTGGAGTGGCCTAGCCAGTCTCCAGATCTCAAGCCCATAGAAAATCTTTGGAGGTAGTTGAAAGTCCGTGTTGCCCAGCGACAGCCCCAAAACATCACTGCTTTAGAGGAGATCTGCATGGAGGAATCGGCCAAAATACCAGCAACAGTGTGTGAAAACCTTGTGAAGACTTACAGAAAACATTTGACCTCTGTCATTGCCAACAAAGGGTATATAACAAAGTATTGAGATGAACTTTTGTTATTGACCAAATACTTATTTTCCACAATCATTTGAAAATAAATTCATTAAAAATCCTACAATGTGATTTTCTGGATTTTTTTTTCTCATTCTGTCTCTCATAGTTGAGGTATACCTATGATAACAATTGCAGGCCTCTCTCATCTTTTTAAATGGGAGAACTTGCACAATTGGTGGCTGACTAAATACTTTTTTGCCCCACTGTATATCATAACGGGAATAATAGATATTATTCTATGATAGCAGACATTGAACATCTTAAGGTTTTGGACTTTAGGTGGCCAAATGAATCTCGTCAATACACGCCAGTTATCTGTAGATTCATAGCTGATGTAAATTAATAAGTGTTAGTAGTGACCCCATTTCTCCCATACCTCTATGTCTTTCTTTATCTGGGTATGAGTTAAAAACTCTTTTCGCACTTGCGCTTTCTTGACAGATATAGACTCCCTCATCTCAGAGATCTCCTTCTTCAGAGTTTCATTCTCACTCTGAAAGAAAAGAGATGGACACAATAAACTTTAAAGTTTCAAAAGAGTGAAGTATCCTCTAATGTAAGTTCTCCACCTTTGCCATCTGCACTGTGTTCCCATTTGGATTCTCCAAATCTGCCTTCAGCTCCCCTTTCTTCTCTCTCAGCATCTGGACAACTGCTCTCTTCTCCTCCAGCTCTCTGTGGGCCTCCGTCTGGCTCGCAGCATGCAGAACAGCTGCTCTGTGACACTCCATCTTGCTTCGGTAAGCGTTGAATCTCGCCAGTGCCGTGCAAGCGTTCTCCTCCTCCTCACTTATACCAATGTGGATATCTGTTATTTCCTTGCTGATGGATGCGTAGCGCTGATGCTGGACTTTTGTCTGCTGCTCCAGGTGCTCCATCTCGCCCTCCAGCATTAGGAATTCCCTGGTTTTAGATCTCAGCTCCTGCTCTAACATCTCACCCTTGTTCTCAACCTCTGAAAGAGTTGCCTGATAAGGGAGGCAAACCAAAATGTCCAAATCACTGTCTAATCCCCAATAATACATTTTCTTCGAAGCAAAGGTGTTTGCAGGAAGCAGTAAGATCACACTCACAGCTTTGAGAGTCTATTCCTTTTTGCATGGAAGCATATTCCATAATAATCAACTACATGCATGTGCAAAAAAAAAAAATGAGGTAGACATGTTGTTACACATTATTACACTAAACTGGGGTGAATAAGAACCTGCAGGGAGATGAGTGTCTTCTGTTTGTCTTTCAGGGCCTCAGTCTGGGCGTAGCCATGTTGACTGACATCCTCCACGGCTTTGGTTAATGAAAACCTAGGCTTCTCCTGTACTCCTGGGGGACAGTAAGTGTGATGAAGTGACTGTAAATGTTCACATGACAAATGTTAGGGATTTAAACATGTAGCTTAAGAAACCTATAGTTAAGTTATAGCTAACTAGCAGCACATACACGTGTAATAGTGAGTTAACAGCTTCAAAGAAGGTCTCGAGGGAGCTAATATTCTCTAGCCAAGACCGGTATGCTAGTTTATTAGCCTAATATTAGCATTATTGTTTTGATCGAAGTTAAAAAGCCCCCCTTAGACTCAGTCAAACAAACTTCCACAATATTGTTGATGTGTTGTCTGTGAGCATGTTTAACTATATATTTTGTGTTAATTAATACAATACCATCTTCACTGGCTCCAAATGTTGACATTTTGACATCAGTCAGCTAACGATCTGTTAGCGAGAAGCTCGTTATAACAATTATAATCGATGTAGCAATTGATGTTGCTGACAATAAAAGATGTATTTGAGTGTTTAAGCAACTGAGTCTACAGTTTAATGGGCAAATATTAAATTTCGATGATTTTTTAACAAATGGTAATTATTATATAGCTATTTATTTGTATTATATAAAAGTCAACTAACTGCGTAAACATAAAACTACAGTTCCCAGAAGACACTACGGCTCGACCTGGTTACGCTTCCAAAGCAACATCCGGTCTCTACAGCTAGCAACAGTGGAGGTGACAGTTGTTGCTAACACTAGAAGAACCACACATGGTGTATTCTTCTACCTTATGAATGTTGCTTTTTTTAAAGTAGTGAAATGCTCTTTAATCGCTTGCCTCGACTCTGCTCTTTGTGTAGTCGTGTATTTTATAGCAGCAGAGGAAGAGGAGCAGTATGGAGGACACTAACAGGACACACCAGTCTGAAATATGCTAACATCACACAGGTGCAGCACTGGGGCACAGTAGCACCAAAACGCCTCTCTCACAGTGACTTTGGGGACTTGTACGAGACTGAGTCTGTGCAGAGGTTTCTCCAGCAGCTCATGGAGGAGTACAGAGACACCAGTAAGAAGATACAGCATGCACAACTCAGTGAATCAGACAGGAAAATACTTATCAAGAGGCAGAAGGAGCTGCTGCCTCTGGCAAATGTGTTTGAGAGTATTGAAGTAGCCTTGAAAGACCTGGAGGAAGTCCTATCACTCCTGCAGAGTAAGTATTTTATTGTGTTTTATAGAAACAATTATAATTTCACAATTTAGTACCACATAGATCCTTTAGCTGTTTATTTTGTCCATTTAAAGTCTGACTAAGTCTTGCAAACTAAGAATATAAGGTTCGTACAAATCTAATATGCATTGTGTATTTCAGTTGGGAAATATCTGAAAATGCTGTCTTGCTTTGCGCAGGTTCAGCAGGTACCAAAGATGAAGATGAAAAGTTGACGCAGCTGTTGAAAGACGAGGAAGCGCAAATCTCACACAAGATTTTGGCCTTAAGAAAAGAGGTGAGAAGCCAAGGGCACGATTAGACATTTATAAAAACCTGTTTAAGTACAGCTATGTATATATTTCACATCCTTTTATGTATATATTTCACATCCTCAAATCTGTATTGTTGATATTGTAAATATTCTTCTCTCTTTTTCACTATTTTATTTATCTTTTGCACCATGTATGTTGAGTTGTTGGAGGAGCACGCGACATAAGATTTTCATTGCCAACATATACGCTGTATCTGCTGTGCATATGACAAATAAAACCTTGAAACCTTGAAACCTTGAAACCTCATAACATAATGTTCTTTCTCTCCAGTTAATCAGGGCTCTTGTTCCTGTCGACCCTCTTGATACCAGTAATGTTGTGATGGAGGTTGTATCAGGACGGACAACAGGAGGTACGAAAAGATCTACACTCTGTATTACATAAAGACACACCAGTTTGTAAATATCCATTGATGTGGTTTCAGGGGACATCTGTCAGCAGTTCACAAGGGAAATGTTTGACATGTACCAGGGCTTTGCCTCTTACAAGAATTGGGATTTTGAGGTTTTGAACTACACAACTGCTGAGATGGGTAAGTCACATTTTGCTTTATATAACTCTTTCATCATCTAGTTGAATGAAGCTTGAAATGTCTTTCCTTTCTGTTTTATATTCTGCATCATGTGGCTGTGTTATATGGCCAAATTCATTCAATAACATAGACTGTGTCTCTAAGGTGGCCTGCACCATGCAGCAGTGAGAATAGCGGGGGAGAATGTGTACAGACATGTGAAGCATGAAGGGGGGACACACCGGGTGCAGAGGATCCCCGAGGTGGGCCTCTCCTCCAGGATGCAGCGTATCCACACGGGAACCATGACTGTCATCATCCTGCCTCAGCCAGTGGAGGTACACTCCTCTCTGCTTTCTCCTCAGGCTGTGTTTAAATTATAACATTAAATTGTTTTACAATCCTCTCTGTTTTTTGTCTCCCGTGTTCATAGTTTGACGTGCAAATTGATCAGAAGGACCTTCGCATCGACACGTTCAGAGCCCGGGGCGCTGGGGGCCAGAGCGTCAACACAACAGACAGCGCAGTGCGCATCGTTCATCTTCCCACGGGTAAAACCTGCAAGAGTATTTCAGCTCTGCTGTCGTATCAGCATCACGCCTTGTCATTCATTCTCTTGCTTATCAACAGGTACAACAGCTGAGTGCCAGCAGACCCGGTCTCAGCTGAAGAACAGAGACACCGCCATGCGCATGCTGCGGGCCCGGCTGTACCAGAGCATGATGGGTAAAGACACTGAGCAGAGGCATTCAGCACGAAAGCAGCAGGTAAGTGAACTCACAATTTTTCCTAGGAACAAGGATATACTATTTAGAACTCTTTAACTTCTTATATGTTCACCCCCATTTACTACAGGTGGGCACACGTTCTCAGTCGGAGAGGATTCGAACCTACAACTTCAGCCAGGATCGCGTCACAGACCACAGGACTGGATACGTAACGAGAGATATAAAGGTGAGATGCACATTTTCTTTTGGGATACTTCTTCATCATGCTTCATTTCTTGGACTGTTTCTCATGAGTTGAAATGTGTTTTGCTGTTAGGAGTTCATGAGAGGAGGCGAGGCTCTGGAAGATCTGATCTCTGACGTGCATGAGCATGCAGAGAGGGAGGCTGTGCTGGAGGTGGTGGAGAGCAGCGGTGTGAAAGAGTCCGGACAGTCTGCACACTGATGTCAAATGTGCTGAACAAGTACTGTGACTGCACACCAGAGCTGACATGATATCAATATGAGTGTATGCAAATGATGCGATGGAAGACTAACTGAGAAATATATATATTTTTAAATAAATTATATCAATACTTTAAATGCATTTGCTTATCGATGTAGTAAGTTATTACTAGCTCATGTAAGTTGAAAGCTGCACACATATACTGAAAATATATTTTACTATGTAGCTAGCTTTCAGATCCTTTACTCAGTAAAGGTGCTAATGCCACAGTGTGAAAGTACTCAGTACACAAATATATAAGTGAAGTACACCTAAATTGTATTATTTCCACAAACAATTACTTTATTTTTAGCATTTGTGCTCCAAGGTGGAAAGCCTGAGCTCTCGATCTCCTGCACACAGCGGAAACTCAATGGTACGGGAAACCTGATCCATTATATTCAATATTAGCAGACATCGGTGCTGTTTGTCAGTGTATATTTATCGGTCTCTGCCAATCGGGGTGGGGTTACACCATCTATCAGCTGTATACACACTCTCCCGAAAAGTAAGTCCCACCCTGCATGTGTGTGCCAGCTGACCAGCAGTCTACAGGATGTTCTCTCTAGTCATGTTACATCTTTTAATGTCTACCTGAATTCAGTTAAAATACTCAAAACATGTAGTCATCAGTTATTGATATTACATCACGTCTTTATTCTTACTGCTTTCAGTATGACAGTCAAGTATGCTTCCACAGAGATGCCTTTTACAATGATGAAAAAATACAAATATGGAGAATACAAAAAGGATTTGCTCTGTAGGATCATCTGCAGAAAAAAGGTATTCATCAGACAGGGAGGATTTAAAAATAGGACTGCAACGACTAACATTTTCTAGATTGATTTAATGAAGTGAATTGGTAAAATAAGTACATGGTGATGACCGCAATGTGTTCAAAGCCCAGAGCTATTCACTTTAATATGAAATAAAACAGAGTCAGGCAGCTAAGACTATACAAACAGCATTTTGTGTCCTACAATTGGTCATCCTCCTCAACAAAACATTTTTAAAATGAGTTAAAAAACAACAAAACTCAAATGGATCTTCAAAATGTCTAAAGTTCCTGTGTGTGATGCAGCTGACTGAGTCTGCTGTTGTGAGGTTTAAAAGAGGCATGAAGAAAGAGTCTGGTTTGGGTGAAAGTCTCCTGCATGACGGTTCTTTTCGGGGTCAGTCGTCGTCGTCGTCTCTCTGTCGGATGCTTCTTGATTTGCCGTTTTGTGTCTTGTTTTTCCTGAATGAAGTAGAGCCTCCTTCCTCTCCGAGGGAAGTGATGATGCGCTCCTTGAACTTCGGTTTTGGCTCTGGCGGCACGACTGCTGCTGGAGCGCTGACAGTGTATCCCTCCACCTTGGGAAGCTGTAAGTCCACTTTGGCACTGGAGAGGAAAGGAAAAAAGGAACCGTTAGCTACTAGCACACGTTTGCCAACTGCATACAATTCAGTCAATCTACCATCACTTACTATGGACACTCCTCTTCCTTGATCTTTTCCCAGGCTCCGTAAGGATTGGCAGATTTTGGTCGTCTTTTGATTTGCATCTTCACTGGTGCCACCTCCTTTTTCTCTTCAGGTGCAGCAGCTGTTGTACTTTGGACGTCTTCCTCTTTTTTCACTACCTCTTTTGTCATCTCCTCAGGCTCCGCTTTGGGAGCATCATCGCTCTCTTTATCTTCTCCCTCCTTTTCTGACGGCTCGGCTTCTGCTTTCCTTTTCTGAAAAAGGGAGGAAAAGCATGAGGAGTGGATTTTCTCAAAAGTTGAATTCTTTATCGATTCTCATTCACTGTCCGCTCACCCTAAAGTTGATCTTTGGGTATTTGGCGTGCTCGATGGCTTGTTCAGGGACTTCAGGCTCCTGAGATGCTGGGGCCTCGCTGGAGCTCTGCTCTACCCCCGGGGGCTCCGGCTGACTCTCTCCCTCTTTGTTGGATGCTTGATTTGAAGTGAATCCTGCTGGTTTCTCCCAGCTGCTCTCTGTGAGGTGAGGGACACCGATGTAATCACCGAAATAAGAAATGGAACTAAATAACATTATGTTAGAGCTTACCCCCAGTTTCTGAGTTGTAGTAATATGGGTAACCCTCAGGACTGACAGTTTCTATCCAAAGACCCCCTGAAGAGCGCTAAAGGAAAAACACAACATTAAAATAAATGCGTATCATCAGCAAGCCAAATCAATATACAAAAATGGCAACTTCAAAATATTTACCTCAGGTTTTGCAGAGGCCGAGTTTTCTCCCCGGAAAGCCTCTGGATTTTCCCATCTAGATTCTGCAGTTAAAAGAAAACATAAAACCCAAATGAAGTTAGAAAAAGTCATTTGAACATTTAAATATGTTGGTGTACAGGTGGATGTTTGTGTACCTCCAGTTATTGTGTTGTAAAAGTACGCATTGCCATCCTCTGTCTGTCCTTTAACCCAAACCTGTGCCCTCGGTTGACCTCTGGGCATTTGGTTTGATTTCTGTTTCTTCTGCTGTTTTTTGGACTGGGGTCCACCATGGGGTCCTCCATGAGGTCCACCATGAGGTCCGCCTTGGGGTCCACCCTGGGATCCCACTTTAGGTCTTGCCTGGGGCCCCACCAGAGATCTTACTTGATTAATGACCTGAGGTGTTTCCTCTTCGGTTGTTGTCTCGACGGGTAAACCTGATCCTAAAACAAAAACACATGAATGTAAAATGAAATGTAATAAATAGCCCGTATGTTGCACATTATTTTAATAAAATAACAAGCAATTACCTGAAGACTCCTTTTCCATCCTCTTCAGATCTTCCTCATAAGCCTTCATCGCAGCCTCCTCCATTTTCAGAAAGTCTTTAGACATGCGTTCCTCCTGCTTCGCCTTGTCAATGCTCTTCTTTTTAATCTGCAGCAGGAGAGATAAAACGAGGTGAGCGGCAGCATCATAGTTACCAATAAGAAGCGAGTATTAGAGTCAGAGCGTGATGTCTGGACTTTATCTCTCCTTCCAGTCCTGAAGATGGTGCCAAGACGTTTTTTCAAGGCTGAGTAGTCTGTTCAATGCCTAGTGGGTCAGCTGATTCTGATTCTACCATGTAATAAATTACTACTCAGCAGCATATTACTCCTAGCAGGTTGAGTGTTACAATATTTCTTCAGAAAAGAGAAACGTTTGTTTAAAAGTAAATACCTCAGTGATTTTTGCAGCCACATTTTCTTTGTGATTCTTCCCTCTTTCGTGGAACTCAACACTCTGCAGAGGAAAACAAAGAGAGACACATGAGCATAATATATGGGATACTGTCCTCTGCAACATGAACTGCATTTTGTGGAATACTCACAGGCTTATTGTCCGCAATCCAGCACTTGCAGTACTGGCAGAATTTCCTTGGTTGTGATTTCCAGTATTCCGACCTGAAAATGAACCAAACTCATAAGCTAACTGAACATTTGGGAAGTACATTTGTTCTTTAGCTTTGCACAGCTAACGCGGCTAACCGGCTAAGTTTCTGCCCAGGGTTGATTTATAATTGTATACATTCTATAAAAAAAGAGACACGTAACTTACAGAACGACACATTTAATGTTTCTCCTTACTTACATTTTATGTCTTAGTGGTTCAAATACGACGAAACAGTTTAAAACGATCCAAACATGACAACCGCTTCCCACATTTCATGAATAACAACACAGTCCGTTTCTGATGATGTCATCACCAGTTGCCGTAGAGACGAGCCCTCAAGCCTATTTTTTTCTTTAAATGATATTAACAAATTGTACATCTCACAGACTAGGAACTGTGGAAACACTGCGACAAATTAATTAATTCGGGCATTGGTCCGTATGCAGAAGTTGTGTGAAAATGGGAAAACATCAGAGTAAACACTGTGATGTTTGATATATAAACAGAAAATAGCCCGTGTGTCTACATCGCTCCCATATGGTCTAGCGGTTAGGATTCCTGGTTTTCACCCAGGCGGCCCGGGTTCGACTCCCGGTATGGGAACTACCCTTTTTGACAAAGAACATGTACCGATGGTCTTTATAGAATCAGTACCCTTCTTATATTCACCAAATACTGTTATTGATCGAAGCACATTGTTAGATATTAGATGCAAACGTGCTAGATAAGTGCAATGAATGCTTATATTTATTGCACTCTTGTTGCAAGGACTCAACTGGTTGCGTCATCTCTGAGCGCCAGGACGAACTGTGCGTTGCTAACCCGCGACAGCACCTGTCTTTGGGTTATCTTGAGCCGCTTTGCCGGTGTTGATAATCGGTTTCCTCTCTAGTCCGTTGCCAAAGCTCCCGGGCTGCCCATGAACAGCGCCATGGCTGCGTCCTCACACCGGATAATGATGGGGCCGCTGGTGGCTGCCATTGACCAGGGCACGAGCTCCACTCGGTTTTTGGTAAGACGAACCAGGGCGCCAGCTAGCTGTGTTGCATTCAATGTCTGCCTCATAAAGGTGTCAACGGTGTCCTTGGGTGTGTTTTCCACCGTGTACTCTTGCAACCACAGGGACGGTTGTAGTCGGTGTTTGGTGTTGTTTCATGGTGTTAAATGAGCTGTGCTGCTGGATAACGAGCAACAAATTAACCAATGATGCTGCATTCAAGTGACCCCTTTGAGGTGGAATGAAGGCTAATTACATTTCAATCAGGTGCTATACTAATTACAATTTTGAGATATTTGTACTCTAATTTCAGAGAGAACACATTATACCTTTACGAGGATACATTTGTCTGACAGCTTAAAGCATTAGTAACTATAACAATTGAGCTTTTTACACAGAATACACAAGAAAATGGGGAAAAAATGTGATTCAGGGGCAGATTCATCATTCGAATGTGTCTTTTGGTTAATACAGGTTACCAATTTAGAAATAGAAGTATTATTATTTAATATTCTTACACATAAACACAACTTAAAATGCTGTATTTCCTTCTTGCTGTCTAACTAGAAGAAACATGTTTTTGATTTACTTATGGGTGTGACTGATAGCTTAAGGCCTTCCTTATCAACACAAGTCGCTTCAATTTCTCAGGGACATGAATCAGAAATCACAAAGCTGCAGATCTTTAAACCTTAGATCAAAATAGGGGGATCTGCATTTTAGTTTATTGTAATTCACAATCCCAAATAGTTAATGCCACTTGACATTTGCAGAGATATTTTTGGCTGTGTTTATTGTACCGTGACATGATGACACTGCCTAGGCATAGTTGCAACTCTGCTGCTGTGTGCAAAAAGCCTGCATGGTAAAAAAATTCTGCATAGAAGAAAGTATTCGTTATGTTGTGATATAACTGCACCATGCATAAATATATATACTCCTCCTTCAAAGGTGTTTAATGCAAAGACAGCAGAGCTCCTCAGCCATCACCAGGTGGAAATCAAACAGAGCTTCCCAAAAGAAGGGTTAGTGAAAAGATACAAAACAATTCCTAAGAGATGCATTCACATTCAGGAAATGAAATCTTTTTTTACTGTGATCTTTTTCAGATGGGTGGAGGAAGACCCCAAAGAAATCCTGCAGTCAGTTTACGAGTGCATGGAGCGGACGTGTGAAAAGCTCACCCAGCTAAACATAGACATCTCAAACATTAAAGGTACACATGTTACTCCGTGTTCTGATGAGGCCCTTTCATGTATTTAATCTAACACTGTGGAAATGATTTGAATCTGCGCAGCTATTGGAGTGACCAACCAAAGAGAGACCACGCTTGTTTGGGACAAAGAGACGGGGGAGCCCCTCTACAATGCAATAGGTAAAGCTGAATGTAGTTTCCTTTATATGAGCACTAATGTGAGACTTTTAAAGGATAAGCAGACAGAATCGAATGGCTTTTGATGAGATTTTTGGCTGCTATGAAATAATGTTGTCTTCTGCTCAGTTTGGTTGGACCTGCGGACTCAATCAACAGTGGAACGTCTCATCAACAAAACCCCAGGAAGGAATAAGAACCACTTAAAGGTAAGCACTTTTGCTTTTGTTTTCCATTGACGGGAACAGCAGGTACAGCGCTGAGGTCCACAGCATATACTGTCAGATGGACAATGGGCCTCATTCACCAGTAGCTCTAAACCCCTTTCCCAGTGGACAAAAACCCCACTAACATCTGACTTTTGTCATCAGTACAAATGTTACAATCTACATTCTTCCACGGGACAAATGACTCTGCAGCGGTCACGGTATTTATCGGCTCCAGCCCTGCAGGGATTGAAACGTGACCCACCGTGGACACGCTCGTTCCATGCCCTTTTTCCCCATTGAGAATGAAATAAAAAATGCTGGAAGGAAAATCTTAAGAGGAGGAAGCACTGCATTTCAAACTTGAGTACTGTGCTATCACAAAATGTCCTTTTTCATTCCTTGATATGAATTGAAGCACCATTCTTGCAATTTCAGACCAAATACAGACTGATCCCGTTGTTGGTCGCAGCATTAAAAATGTCTTTGTCCCCCTGCAGCATAAAACAGGGCTCCCCATCAGCACCTACTTCAGCGCGGTGAAACTGCGCTGGCTGATGGACAACGTGGACGAGGTCCATGATGCCGTGGTGTCACACCGCGCTATGTTCGGCACCGTGGACTCCTGGCTCATCTGGGTCAGTAAAGGTGTGGATGTCATTAATATGTACGGAGTGATGATTGGACGACGGTGAAAAACTGTGTGTGTTTTCGATGGATGTCCAACAGTGTTTGACTGGAGGGAAGTCTGGCGGCGTCCACTGCACAGATGTGACCAACGCCAGCAGAACCATGCTGTTTAACATTCACACTCTGGACTGGGACCCAGAACTCTGCACGTATGGCTCAGAATATCTTTAAATCACAACAATGAATCAATACTTTACAGCTCTATAACACATAACTTGTAAGTAAAGCAGAGTTGTTGTCATTATTCATTGGCTGATGCTCTTTCCTCTGATTTCCGTCAGATATTTTGGTATTCCCATGGAGATCTTGCCCAGAGTGAGGAGTTCTTCAGAAATCTACGGCCTCATGGTAAGGTTACTTAAATATAAAGTCTACTCACAATTACACTTTAATGAGTGTTTTAATTAACAGGCCACTCATAAGATTTCTAGACATGCATAAAGGTTGTCTGAAAAGTTCTTTTTAGGCATTTTTGTGTGCCATTGTCTCTCTTCTCTCACTGGTAGAAATTATGTTCTAGCCGGGTAAGTAACACTCGCCATTTTAACCCGTCCTGCTTCTCCGTGGCCAAAGCACACACACCTTCACACAGTGCATTTCCAACATTCAAGGCTAATGATTCACTAGCTTAGGGTCAGGTTTTCACCACTTCGGGGTGACTTTTGACTAACCAGGAACATTTTCTCTTATTCTGCCAATGATTTATGTGGCTTTATAGCATGTAATCCTCATTCTCTTGGTATTCCTGCCTTCATTTCTGCTGCTTTTAGCTCTTTTATGTCTCCAGATGCAGCAGGCAAGGCTCTAAATATCAAATGTATGCATAAGGGATTATATATTGGATCACTTGTGAGCTAAAAAGAGCGATATCCTTAAGGGATTACAGTAAAAGTGAATATTTTGGACTGTGTGATTTTTAACTTTTGCAGACTATTTACATGCACAAAAACACACTGCAGGAAAGGGAAATCAAAAAGCATAAGAAGGACTCTTTAACCAAATAGAACGCAGAGAAATTGTAAAGCTATACTTTATTGTGTACAAAAAACAAGATGAACCAATTTTTCTCTTGAGTTTGAATCCGGTTAAACCACACACACGTATGAGGGTATACATGTGCGCTGCATTGGAAATGTACTGGAGCCCCCCCCCCTATCATTGCTTCTTGTGGCATGCCATTGGCCGGCCATCTTCCTCTGCGACGTCCCCAAATTTCTTCACTCTTGGGCGCACGCCGATTCTACCGACTCTATCTTTCTGTCTTCATGGAAACAACGAGTAGGAGTGAAGACATTTCAGTGTGATACGGTTATTGATGTTCACCCTCACCGCTGGTTTCCCCGCACCGTTACAGTATGCTGTAAAACAATGTGGTAGTGTGTGTTTGTTATTTGGCTTCAGGCAGTCAAATAATGAGGAGTCCCCTTATTGTCTGCAGTGTTATAGTCAGGGCTGTAGCTCATAGTGATTTATAATTCCTAATAAGCAGCAAATATATTGCAACACATTTTGAAATGCTCTTATAACATGAGAGGTTTGAAAACACAGCTCCCGTATTAAACACGTTTTTCTTTTGGCAGAAATCTGGAGCTCTTTCAGGGATCCCCATCTCTGGGGTAGGTTCCTCTCTGTTTTACTTTCCAATTTTGTGCCCATGTGCTCAAAACTGCTTGACGGTATTTGAGGAATTCGCACTGGTTCCTCCTGATGGGTTTATGTGTGATTTTTAAAAACAGTGTTTAGGGGATCAGTCCGCCGCGCTGGTTGGACAGATGTGCTTTCAGGACGGGCAGGCGAAAAACACGTGAGTAACTTCTGCGTTGAGTTGTGCGGTCACTTTTCCAACAATTTGTCGATTGAATTTCTCCTTTTTGCTCTTAAATGTTTCATTAGCGTTTGAAATTCTGCTGAAAAGTTTAATTCCTGGTGTGTTTCAGGTATGGAACTGGCTGCTTCCTCCTGCGGAACACTGGAGCTAAGGTACTCTACTTAACACTGACATTTGACCGTTTGCATCCCTTCAAATATCGAACTCTTTCTGTTGTTTTGTAGCCTGTAATGTCCGAGCACGGCCTTCTGACCACTGTGGCGTACAAACTTGGCCGCGACCAACCTGCATGTTACGCACTGGAGGTACTGAATCTTAAATGCACACATTTTCACGACTTTCATCAAATCATACTTTAACGTTTTACTCTGTTTCTTTTTCCAAGGGCTCTGTAGCCATTGCAGGCGCTGTGGTTCGTTGGCTGCAGGACAATCTGGGAATCATCAGTTGCTCTGAAGAGCTCGGTATGTGCTGACGAGCAGCAACTTAAAAAAAGAATAACTTATGTAGCGTTTGGCTGATTGAAAGCTCATGTTTCTGCAGGATTCCTTCTGTTTTCAAGTTGTATCTTCATGGTCGATTGCTTGAATCTTAAGTGTTGCAATTTATTTTATGATTTCAATTCCATTTCCTGTTTGTGTTTTCCCCCGTTGCAGAGAAGTTCGCAGCGTCTGTCGGCACTTCCTACGGCTGTTATTTTGTTCCTGCGTTTTCGGGCCTCTATGCACCCTACTGGGAGCCCAGTGCAAGAGGGTAAGAAGAATACACACCTTAAATCAGTGTCTAAAATCCTTCACACAGCCTTACTCTCTGTTCACTCAATACTCTCTGACAGGATCATCTGCGGGTTAACTCAGTTCACTAATAAGAATCACGTGGCGTTTGCTGCGCTGGAAGCTGTGTGTTTCCAGACACGGGAGGTAAGCACTCTGTCCTGGTGGCATTTTTCAGTAAAGAGCATGGGGGCATTGGAGTCTGGCATGAGCTGCAGAGGCTAGAACACATGTTTGACTGGCTGATTTCTAATAGGAAATGAAGGCATGTTGTATTTTCCACTGATTTATGTTAGAAAGGTGCTACATTTAAAATAACAAGTTCAACTCGTATATAATTTCTCTTTAAATAGCAAGAATCTCTACGGTAGATTTGTATACGTTTCATTTAGATGTTGGTATTTGTGTGATAACCGTTTTATTGTTAAGATCCTGGACGCCATGAACCAGGACAGCGGTATCCCCCTCACCCAGCTCCAGGTGGACGGAGGGATGACGTCCAACAAGCTGCTGATGCAGCTGCAGGCCGACATCCTCTGCATCCCTGTCGGTAAGATCCTTTTACACCATATTTCTTTAGGCATTCAGGGAGTCAAAAGGGTAATGCAAAGAGGCAACTATTGCGTTGGTGTAAAGAAACTCTGGCAGGGGGTCCGTGGACACGTGTTCCCTTACAAAATATGTTTTTGCTACAAAAAGTAATGTCTTAAAACATGGAGTTCTTTTCTAGCCTGCTTCAAACTGTGATGGGGCACTACTGCCATCTGCTGGCGTAAAGTGGAATAGATGAATAACAAACACAGGAGATGAACAGAAGTATTTTGTTCATGAGTCAATATGCAATACCAATGCACAATATTTGACCTGATTACAAAACTATCCCTTAAATATGTCCATAACGATGCATCAACTTCTGCCAGTAGGTGTTTAGATCCGAGTTTCCTAAGCTAGATAACAAGCATTGCCACATGACTGTCCTTCATGTTGTTGTAAACATGCTACTGATTGTTGTGTGCAGTGAAGCCGTCCATGCCGGAGACCACCGCTCTGGGCGCAGCGATGGCCGCGGGAGCAGCAGAGGGGGTGAGCGTGTGGAGTCTGAACCCGGAGGACCTGAGCGAAGTCACCTCGGAGAAGTTCGAGCCTCAGATCAACCCAGAAGGTACCGACTCATTTCACACTCGGAGAAGCACGTGTCTTCAGGAGCTGCAAAGTAAGAGCTCGTCTGTTTTATCTGCAGAGAGCGAGTTCCGCTACGCTCGATGGAAGAAGGCCGTTCAGAAGTCCATGAACTGGGAGACGACGGAGCCTGTCGGTAACGGAAACGGTGAGCAGGCACCACACTACTGGATATCGTCTCACATGTTTTCTGTCTTATGGCACAAACATTTAGCAAAAGCACCAATGGTCAATCGTACAAGTTATGTTGTTGAGAATAATCCCCATTGCCTATTGAACCAAATTCAGACTCTCAGCAGAAATATTTTCAGAACCATGATGAAATGCTCACCGTCAAAGTGACCAGAATATTATAGGATGTTTACAACAGATATTGAGGGGTAATTTGAGCTATCTATCCTACTTTTTCTCGAGTTGCTGGTCTACTGCTGCCTCCACCAATCAGTCTGTTGGTGTTACTGTGTGACGTCGATTCTGAACTCACTTTAGACAAATAAACCAATCGTTGCATGGATCCCTTCCCTCCCCTTGTATTAGTTTTAAACACGTTTCGAGGCTCAATGTGCACAACCTTGCTGAACCCACCGGATGATGATAAATCCGTCCCAGACTTGGCCAAAACACTAACCCGCTTGGGACGTACCTCAAAACTAAATCTGGACAAACTGACTTCATCAATCAATCCATTTTTTCTTGCCTCTGTGTGATTTCTCTTCTGGTGACCAAAAGGAGAAGCTAGCATTTTCAGCAGCATCCCACTGGGCTTCTACATCATCGGCAGCATTTTGATGTTAGTCGGTGCGAAACACCTCGCAGGTCAGTGTGTGCGCATGAAGTTAATACAGTTAGGAAATGATTCAAAGACGCATGTAAGACATTTTGTTGTGTTGGTGGTTTAAAAATCCTCTTTGTGCATTTTTTTCCCTCAGGCAACAACTAGGCTCCTGGAGGCCAAAGAGGAAGTGGAACCAACCCTTCTGTTTCCAAAAAGGGCATCACAGGAAGTCTGCAATAGTTTGGAATGACTTTATTATTTCCCCCTCCTTGGGTTTTTATCCACAGCACACATGAGATGAATTGAAGCGGGACTGTGCATGCAGCTTTTCTTTTTTCACTACGTTGATGGTCTGAGTTTCTGAAATGATTTCTGTAGAAACTTCACTGCAGATGATTTTGAGTTTGAAAGAGAAACTCACTGTCATGTGCTACTTGTTGTTCTTCTCTGTGTTGCTGCAGAGCACTTTATTATTCTGATTTGTATGTCTTGTGGGAGCTGTGTACTAACAGAGTGTAATTTATTATTTTTCTATCAGTTGGGATTAATACAGGATGTTTGTATTGAAAGGAAACAAAGGTAAGGTGCTCTTTGGGGGAAAGGTGACTTTTTTTGTATATACTGTAATAATTTTAAACAGGAAACATGAATTGTGTAAAAGGCAAACATGCTATGAAAGGCAAAGGCAAATTCTTGTTTTGATGTGTTGGAAAAATATATATGAACACATAGAAACAAAGAGTGTATATTCGTGTGACTTGCTCCCAAAATCGAACAGGTGGAACACTGAGCAAAACAAACTGAAATGGCTGTTAATAAGTGACTCATTTTGTGGACTACAATGATCTTAAGTGGACTGAAATGTTCCCCAAAAAACATCAAACTGACTTCCACTGCATGCAAAAGATGTGCAAATCTTACATGCAGGACTTCATATGTTCAAAGAATTTATCTCGATTAAAAGGGAGTTTCTTTTTAATTCAGACACCTAAATTCTAGGCCTCTGAGTCATGGTTTGAAGAGTTAATCTTAAGGAAGGAAGGCGTGTATTTATTCTGTTGCCCAACATTCATCATGTTTGTCTTCTCCGATTTGATTTGTACTTGATCGTACTTGCTCCAAATGTCATGTAGATATTTGCATAACTGAAGGTATTAAAATACTGCGCTCAAAGTGCTCTTTTGGATTCAAACACAATTGGAAATCACCTCACATTAGAAAAACGGACCTCAAATGCTAGCAAGACCTTTTAACTGTGAAACTGGGTTTTGATGATGAATGGTTGCATATGGAACAATGTCTGCACAGTTCGCTAGTGTCATTCCCTTCAATGTAAAGGAAAGACCTGTATGGCTAGTACTGCTGGGCTAGAAATAGTGTGAGGTCATGTATTTAAACAGGTTCTCTGGGAGAGTAATTGTCACAAACATATTAACAGTGTGCAAACTGAATTAAAAACAAGAAATATGACACCAAGTAATGTTTTTCACTTTATTTAAAGCCAACACTGACTGGTTAGTGAGTTATAATCACCTTTTAATGCATTATTATTATTATAGTACACATAACGACCATTAAGAAAAGGGACCAGTAGAGTGCCAGCAAGTAAGGGGTGTGTGTGTGTGTGTGTGTGTGTGTGTGTGTGTGTGTGTGTGCTTATCTGTTGATCTATTCAGTTTTAAAATAACAACTTTTCTTCGTTTGCCAACATAACAAGCTGGCTGGGTTTTTTGTTTTTTTGGGACGAAAGCCAAGCCTAACCTGCTTTTCTTCAGGGTTATTTCGGCAACAAATGGGATCTGATAACAGAGGAGTGGTCAGTACCAACATCACATGCAAGTGAACTCCTGCTCTTTCACTTCTACAACACAGAGGCTTCATCCTGCAGGCTTTCACACTGTGGCGTCTACAGAAGTAAGTGTTTAACAGGCGTTTAATACTCGGAAACCTTGTTTTTCACCACTTGTTTTCTGTGTGTTTGCTTTTAAATGTCATTAACACAAGCCTTGTAGTGTCCTTTAGGGGAACTAGCAGAACAATGTCGTTTAAAAATATAAAACGAATGCTTTTCCTCAGCTCAAATAATATGTTTGCTCTGCAATTGAGTCGCTTATAGGCTTAACATTTAGTTATAAAGGCTGGATTGTACTGTGGTTTTGCAACACATTGAGCTCATTTGCATATTAACTGAACTTTCAATGCTCTGTTTTTCCGCTGAAGAAATGGACTTTAACCTGACTTGATGTTTTTATATTGTGATTAATATGCACATACTTCTACAACTGAATCAACCCGAAGTTCCAGGGTGTATTTTGAAATGTTTCGGACCTTTATGTTTGACTTTATTTAGTAGACTCACCTTTGTGCCAGTCAAACCAGGAAGGACCCCCAGGTGTTTTGCAGCGGTTGTTCCTCGTTACTGATCTGTTGAGGCAGTCTCTTTATTATCACACCTTGTCTTTGACACTTCTGCTGACGGACTTACTTTTCCTTCCAGGTGTATTGGAGAAGGGGAAAATAACTCCTTACCAATGTTGGACCCAAGAAGGAGCGAGTTTCTACCAATAGGGGCCAACTTAAACCAGAATCAAGGTCATATAAGATTCATGAAAACACGTAGTAGTTTTATTCGGTGGTTCCTGACATTTGATGCCTTGTGTTCAGTACACGGGGGAATGAGGAAGCCCCTCTGTGTGTTGTGTTTGTCCCACTTCATTCGCACTTGACTTTAACCTTGTGGTACTGCGTTTGAAATAAGCCACACTTTTAACTACAGCGTCTTTGACTCTGTATTTGATCAGGACATCTTTAAGTTACATGTATTGTACTTTAATATGTTATATTCAACATTGAGAGGAACAATATACAACAGACTTGAGTGTTTCCCCGTCTGCTACTCTTTGTTTGCGCTCTAAAATCTAAAAGGTACCTTGATGTACTTTTTTATTTGGGCATTTTGAATACATTTGATTGGTGGATCGATCTTCTAAGTCAGAGTTTTTCTCGTGTGTGTGTGTGTGTGTGTGTGTGTGTGTGTGTGTGACTTTAAAAAAACACACTTTTTTTCATATCCAAAAACAAGATCATAAAAAGCAACTTAGAAATATAACCTGATGTTTTTTCCGACTGTTTTTAATCACACACACACACACGAGAAACTAATTTACATCAGCTTTAGAAAGGGATTACCCGATATGTATTTTTCTCATTTGCCTTTCAGGGCTTCCTTATACTTCGATTCAAATTTTAATAAACAGTTTTTTACAGCCGGTTAGAATTGAGTCAAGACTTTGACATGAGTAATCTAGAGTCTGAACTCTCCCTCCTGTTTGTTGGCCAAATACTTTGAATGCCTGTATGCTTATGAGGATTCTTTAACAGGCATTGGTTTGTCGTAGGCTTCCTTGTCGCTGATCCCAGGCCGCCAGACTACGCCCACGCCATGCACAGAAAGACTGTGAAGGAACTGCTCGTGATGAGGCGCTTAGTAAGTCACAGCAACATGACCATACAAGTTTAGGATGACTTATAAGCCAGAGTTAATGTAGGGTTTGTTTTTTTCTAAGAAATGTTGCAATCGACTCGACTATTTGATCAAATGTTAGATCTTTTTTCTTCTAGTTTGATTATGAGGAAGTTCCTTCAGTATGAGGAAGAAGTTGAAACCTTGAAACCTTGAAACCTTGAAGTTAAGCATTCCTTCAAAAGTGAAAGTCACTATGCAGGAAGTGGCAAATGTGCATTTGATCGGCTTCAAAACCCTCCTGAATTACATTCATATGCTTCTCTTTCAGAAGCAGAACTGCCTGCAGGACGACGAGAACTTCAAATTTAAAACTACAAAGTCTGAGGAGTTTGCCTTCGTGAGTCCTCAGCTGTTTGGACCTCCAGGACAGCCCAAAGCTAGTTATGAGTATGCTGAAAATGGCATCACTTCCCCTCCACAATTGCAACATCCCACTCCTGATGCTGGAGGGAAACTCACCTTATTTCACTGGCAAATCCAGCAGCAGGCCCAGAGGGTCGGGGGGGTTTCTCCTGAGCTGCTCAGCAAGCAGGATGCTGATGGTGACACGTATGTATTGAGCTACCAGTCATACTCCAGGCTTTCTATTTCCAAACAATTTATTACATCCAGTAATTCAAATTCATTTACATAACTTCACATGTAGCTCATATGCACAAAAACGGCTCTTTTTTTCGGCCAGATTCCTCCACATAGCAGTAGCACAAGGGAGGCGTGCTCTTGCTTATGTGATCGCTGCCAAAATGTCTCAAAGTGGCTCCCTGGACATTAAAGAACACAACGGGCAGGTACAAACCCTGAGCAAGGCTCTCTGTGTTCATCTCAGTTAATGACACGCACTCAAAGCCGACAAGTAAAGCCATGATCTTTGTTAACAGACGGCTCTTCAGATAGCAGCTGCCACCAACCAGCAGTTCATAGTGCACGACCTGCTGATGCACCGGGCCCAGATCAACACCAGGGACCTGTGGGGCCGCTCTCCTCTGCATCTGTGTGCTGAGAAAGGACATTTTCTCAGCCTGCAGGTATGGAAAAACGCTTGGCATGTTCAAATGTCATGGAGCCAAGATTAATTTGGAACCTCAAAAATGTTGTGCAGTAGTGTAAACTTAAACCTTCAAATCCACACCTGTACTTCCACAGAGCATCTGGAGGACACTAAAGGTGACTGGTCAGCAGGTTGATGTTGAAATGTTCAACTACGATGGTGAGTACGTGTTATTTTAGTTGAAAGCTGGTATGTATGAAGTGTCCTCGTGATTAAATCCTGCTGTTCTCCTTCTTGAGGTTTAACGCCGTTGCACGCAGCTGTCTTGTCCCACAACGCTGTGGTTAAAGAGCTGAGGACTCTGAGAAATCTGTGCTCCTATATGAAAAAGGAGCTGGCGCAGAGGGCACACATGTACGTCGAGTGTATCAACACTCTCCTGCTTACAGGAGCCTCAAGTGGGACGAGGGTAACTATGAAAATGATTTGACTTGGGTACATGTGACGCTTTTTAGCATCACGTTGAAGATTGCATTGTTTTGTGCAGGATCAAAAGAGTGGAAGGACGTGTCTTCACATGGCAGCCGAGGAGGCAAACGTGGAGCTGTTCAACATTTTTCTGGACCAGCCGCAGTCAGTAGTAAATCTCAAGGTTAGTGTTTCTATTTGCAATCAATGGGAAACACACACACTGCACATTATCTAATGTACAATGCTGTACGTTTCAGACATACAGCGGTAACACGGCCCTGCACATTGTCAGCTCTTTGCAAAATCATAAAAGCCAAGTGCAAGCTGTGAAGCTGCTGATGAGGAAGGGTGCGGACCCCGGGAGCAGGAACTTTGAAAATGAACTGCCGTGTCAGCTGGTGCCTGGAGGACCCATTGGGGAAAAGGTATTTCTGATCACACACAAAGGCAATAATAGGTGGACGTTTGTTTCCCCATACAATGTTTAAGTGTCTGAACATCGAGTTAATAATTGCTGATCTGATTTCTTTAATTTTCTTCAGGTGCGGCAGTTCCTGAAGGGAAATATTTACATGCTTAAGTGAAGCTCAAAATCACTGTCAGTCAGACAGTCCAATCTATTGTTAAATTATTTGCCAGAAAAAGGCAGATGCTGGTTGTTTCAGTGAAACATGCTTATTGTTCATTACCATGTAATGCTCAAAGAGACAGTGAGGATATGACCTTTCTGTTTTTGTTTTGTTTAAGATTAAGGATTGGGAATATGCTCTGTAAATCAACATCTGTTTTGGGTGATTTATTGCTGAGGTTGTGTTTTTTTTATTTCTCTTTAGTAAATTCCTTTAAATCGTTTTAATCAAATAGCTCACAGTGAAACTAGACCTTTGTAGAAAGCAGAAGTATTTTTAGTTTCAATCTCCATAAGGAGCAGTGATGTTTTTGTACTCCTCTCAAAGTGAAGTATTAGTTTACGGAACGATTAAAGGTTAGGTAACTGATCACAAATGTATGACATGCTAGACTATGGATGTTTTGTATATGTTATTTCTGTCACAAAATGTACCTAACAAAAATCTAAATGTACAAAAAAATAAAGAACATTGAAATCTGTTCGGTTCCAAAGTTAGCCTTTCATAATTAAATGTAGAGTTTGGTTATCAGCTCAGTGTTTGAACAAGGTTCAATATTCAAAGGTTTTGATTTCATATTCACAGAAGCTCAAGTGTAGAAACGTCAATGAAAATCTTAAGTCCTGAGCTCCTCTAACAATGCAATTATATAAGACATAAAACAAATTCTACGTACTGTAAACAGAATGTGAGTATTTTACACTAAGATGACATGAAATGGTGTTTATCACAGTGCTAACTATTTAGATAAATTGTGCGATGACAACAGATGAATGTTTATTGAGGCACTTTGAAGCACTAACCACCTCTGCTGCTGCTGCTGCTGCTGCTGGGCCTCCTCATGCCTCTGGAGGAGAGGGACGTGGAAAGAGAGAGGAGGAAAACAGCAGAAGGAGCCGGAGCATCTTGTGTTATGAGGTAGGTGCTGAACAGCCACACAAACACACTTGGTCGCTGCCTGTTGCTAGCTTGAAGCTTACTCATGCTAACGTTTGTTCATGTGCTACTCTAGCTGCAGGGGCCAATAAACAGGGACGTCATAACGTGTGGCAGGAGTGTCCAAACTATGGCCCGGGGGCCAAATGTGGCCCGCCGGCTATTTTAAATAGGCCCTCAGCTAATTCAAAAGGATAATGTCATATGGCCCACAAATGAAACTTGTGCTTGACTTATATTGTACTTAAATATAAGTCAAGCACAAGACGATATGTAAACACATATTACACTGTTTTCATGAGTTAATGAACCCACTTTTCAACTAAATTCAGGCAATTAAAGTCGAAAACATTGTCTAACAAATGTAAGTTGATCAAAAAAAAAGCCCAATAACAGATTTACAGAACAAGCTTGAAATATACCCTCATTTCCCCCTTATTGTAAGCACTCTGAGCGGGCCCTACGGAGAGCTGTGGTGTAGGATGTTTTTTTCCTAAAGCATATTCAAGTATCAAGCATAACTTACCTACATTTGATTGATTTTGCTAACTTATAACCTAAGTTAAGAGGCAATATATTTCAACTCTAGTAAGGGGCCCAGACCTTCGTATATTTTTCTGTATTTGGCCCTCAGTGAAAAACGTTTGGACGCCCCTGACTTGTGAGATAGCTTTTGTTCAGTGATGGAAGAAGTACTCAGATGTGTCACTTGAGTAAAAGTAGCAATACCGCATTTTAAAAGTTCTTTATTGCTTTAAACACATTTCATAAAAAAGTAAATGAATGTAATAAAGGTCATAGTATATACATGTCATGTTTTCTAAATGATGTACTTTTATATTGTTCTACATGCTGTACTATGACTTTACATTATATGTTCAACAAACTACACTGCAGCTTTATTTTTAACAGACTATAATTTCCCCTCTGACATTCTCCAGGGATTCCCAAAGTGTGGTGTACGCGAGCTGCCACCAGGGGGTGCGCGAGATGAAACATGTAATGGTGGTCTGGTGTAAAAATATTACAGTGGGATTTTTCCATAGGCTACAATAAAAAACAGGAACAAAAAACATTTCCTTTGTAATCCCTTTTATTTTAAATCAAAAACTATAATTTATTAGTTTTTGATAGAAACGTAGAAGAAGAACAAGATATATATATAGTTTCATTCCAGTGATGGTATAACAGATTACTCTGATTTAAAGACGTGTGGATGTGTTGATTGACCAACAACATGCCATGTTTGGTAGACATAAACAATAAATGAAGGTACCCATGATGAGCCAGCTGTTCCTAAATTGTGGTATGTTGATGTTTTCAACATACTATACTGACTTCATGGTGTCTCTTTCCTCTCTTCTCCCCACAGGAGGGCTAGGACATCTGACATCAATGAAGACGGAGGCTTCTTGAGTTTCTGGAAAACTTAAGGTGCTGTACTCTGACTTTTTTCTGATGTCTTCAACATACTATACTATGTCGTTGATTCTGACATTTTCAATAGACTGTACTGACGTTATGGTGCCTTTTTGTTCTTTACTCCCCACCTGAGTGCAAGGACATCTGCTGGAGGAGGTCAAGGACATCTGCTGGAGGAGTTCAAGGACATCTGCTGGAGGAGTCCAAGGACATCAATGAAGACGTCGTCTTCTTGAGTTTCTGGAAAAATGAAGGTACTATACTATGTATTTTTTTCGACATACTATACTGACTTTTAGTCATTAGTACTCAGTCATCAAGTTCCAAAATTAATGGTGTCTTTGTCTTCTTTTCTCTCCTTAGCAGTGTAGCAAGCCCCCCTCTCCCCTGGCTAGCCACCCGCCCCAGAGTTAGCACACTTAAGTAAGTATGCTAAGTATACTTTGCTGCATTGTTGAATAAAATATTTGTATGAAACTTAAAGTATTTGTCTGCTTTCTTTTGAAGTGTTAGTATTAACATGATTAATACTTCCATTACTTACCGTGTTCCCAGTATAAGGCCAGCTGATTCTGGCTTTAATCTCCATAACCCCCTGCATGTATTGTTCCGAAACACCGGGGGCATATGCCCCCAGGTCTCCAACTGCACCACTGGCCATCTCCAACCGCACCTCTGCTGCCTCCACTGGCTCCACCCTTGAGAGCACTCGAGAAATCACCTGCCTTCTAAGGGGTTCGATCCCAGTGCCACCCATCGCTCTCCCCTTAGTACCGAAGCACTAACCTCCACACTACTGGTGACACTGGCCCTCAGCGCTGAACCTTTGCTGTATTTGACTTCTTAATTTTTAAAAACACACCTTAAACTAACAACGCATAAGACCAACCATCCTCTATCTCCATGAGCTATGAGCCCTGATTACAGCTCTCTGCTTTCACTTCTTCATTTTTAAAAACACACCTTTAAACTCACTGTATGGCTCAAGACTTGAACCAACAACCTTCTGTTCTTCCAGGCACCGTTCTACCTCCATAAGCTATGGAATCAGATGAAAGCTCCCTGCTTTTACTTGTATTTGACTTTTTATTATAATATTTACTGTGATGTACTATACTTTTAGTATAGTACATAGTTTAAAGGTGTGTTTTTAAAAATGAAGAAGTGAAAGCAGAGAGCTGTAATCAGGGCTCATAGCTCATGGAGATAGAGGATGGTTGGTCTTATGCGTTGTTAGTTTAAGGTGTGTTTTAAAAATGAAGAAGTCAAATACAGCCAAAGGTTCAGCGCTAAGGGCCAGTGTCACCAGTAGTGTGGAGGTTAGTGCTTCAGTACTAAGGGGAGAGCGATGGGTGGCACTGGGATCGAACCCCCTTATTTTGAGGATATACTAATGGAAGTTTTAATCATGTTAATACTTACATTTCAAAAGAAAGCAGACAAATACTTTAAGTTTTATCCAAACATTTTATTCAGCAATGCAGCAAAGTATACTTAGCATACTTAGCGTGCTAGGTGTGCTAAGTATGCTAAGTGTGCTAAGTGTGCTAAGTGTGCTAACTCTGGGGCGGGTGGCTAGCCGGGTGGCTAGCCAGGGGAGAGAGGCTGGCCCGGCAGCGGGGGGGGGAGGGGTATGATGGCCCGGTAGCGGGGGGCCTGCCCGGGCAGCGGGGGGGGGGGGCCCCAGTCTGCTAAATAATACTAATACTGATACTACTAATATAAATACTAGTACTAATACATACAATTTACATATATTTACATAAAATCAGAAATGTCCTCATGTTTGTCAGAAGCTTAGGACGCCATGGTCTTCATTGATGCCGTGGCTGTTGTGGGGGGGGGGGGGGGGCTCGCTGCACTGCTGAGGAGAGAATAGAAGACAAAGACACCATGAATTTGGGAACTTGATGACTGAGTACTAATGACTAAAAGTCAGTATAGTATGTCGGAAAAAAATATATAGTATAGTACCTTAAGTTTTCCAGAAACTCAAGAAGACGACGTCTTCATTGATGTCAGATATTCTTGAACTCCTCCAGCAGATATTCTTGGACTCCTCCAGCAGATAATCTTGGAGTCCTCCAGCAGATGTCCTCGGACTCCTCCAGCAGATGTCCTTGAACTCCTCCAGCAGATAATCTTGGAGTCCTCCAGCAGATGTCCTCGGACTCCTCCAGCAGATGTCTTTGGACTCTTCCAGCAGATGTCCTTGGACTCCTCCAGCAGATGTCCTTGGACTCCTCAAGCAGATGTCTTTGGACTCCTCCAGCAGACGTCCTTAGAGTCCTCCAGCAGATGTCCTCAGACTCCTCCAGCAGATGTCCTTGGACTCCTCCAGCAGATGTCCTCAGACTCCTCCAGCAGATGTCCTCTGACTCCTCCAGCAGATGTCCTCGGACTCCTCCAGCAGATGAGGATGTCCTTGGACTCCTCCAGCAGATGTCTTTGGACTCCTCCAGCAGATGTCCTCGGACTCCTCCAGCAGATGAGGATGTCCTTGGACTCCTCCAGAAGATGTCCTTGGACTCCTCCAGCAGATGTCTTTGGACTCCTCCAGCAGATGTCCTCGGACTCCTCCAGCAGATGAGGATGTCCTTGGACTCCTCCAGCAGATGCCCTTGGACTCCTCCAGCAGATGTCTTTGGACTCCTCCAGCAGATATTCTTGGACTCCTCCAGCAGATGAGGATGTCCTTGGACTCCTCCAGCAGATGTCTTTGGACTCCTCCAGCAGATATTCTTGGACTCCTGCAGCAGATGTCCTTGCACTCAGTACGCCATCTCTCTGCCAATCACAGAGCTGCACAGTTGGGTTGGTCGTGTGCGGGTCTGTGGTTGGGTGAGCAGAGGTGTGACATTGACCCTGCAGCGTGTCAGGGTGCTGCTGCGTCAGATAGCTCGGTAATGAAGTTGGTCTTTCAGCTTGTGTCCTGTCCCCGGAGTCAAACGCTCTGCTGGAGTATTAAAGAAGCACTTCAGTCCTGCCTCCGCCTCTTTGTGGAACATTACAATATATTTATTCTAAACTTTTCTTTATGTTAAATGTATGATGATTTTTATAACAGTTAATTAATAATCCTTTTTTACAATTTAATTCAATGTACTGATTGGACTAGAGGGGTAACACTGAACCGACATGATCAACAGACTTTACTAGTTTGGTTTTATTTGTAAGTTTGTCGACAAAATATACAATGTCGTTGTTTTGTATATTATCTTATTTTATCTAGTTAACATTTTTCTTTGTATTCATGCATATTTAACTAATCCCTCCCCTTTCACACTGTCTTTTGTTCTGCTGTCCTATAGCATTAATTGGAATGATTTCAGTCTGTCTGATTTATTCTGTTGTTTTTTATAACTATATTAATGATATCATTTTATGTGTCTTGGAAATATGTGTATGTAACCCACATGTCCCGTAGCCTCTCTAAACACCCTGGGACTCTGCGTTGTGTTTCTTATGTGATGGGGTGTTGTGCACAGGGAGGAAACAGGACACAGCAGATCGGGATGGCGGTGGAGACACTCAGCTGGGGTTTATTCATGCACACTGGCAGCTCTCCTTCGTCCACCTTGCATGGAGGGAAATCAAACGTGAGTTACATGCTGAAACACAAACAGGTCAACAGACTTCTCAACCAACCCATTAGCAACATAAATTCCCTGTTTGGGCGCTTTTAACTCTGCAAAGTATAAAATGATCCCCCACAACTCACACCGCTCCCCCACAAGGGACACACAATCAATCCCTGCGCAACAGCGACACCCAGTGGCCTGTCAGGGCTGCTACCACATTTACATGAATGGTGACCAAACCGTTTGAGACCCACTGAGATAACTCAGACTAAAGTTAACTCTCTAAACTCTGGGAGAGTCCTGTACCTCACTGAGCTGTAGTTATCTGAGCCTCTCAATCTGACAGGAGAGGACTCTCCTCGACCTTGTTCTAGAAACAGATCCTTATATCCGTTAGCGCAGCTAGCTCCAGATGCTAACAACAACAATTCAATTCATTCACGAGGTATGACGCTCTGCTGTCCGTACGCTTCTCCATGTTTGGGATTGCAAGAATATATCATACATTGACTTTATCCAGTTTGAAGACACATTTTGCTGCAGAGTTTGATTAACTGACGGTTTACTCACATGCTGTCTACAGAGCACATGTGATGCATTCAGCCTCTGCAGTCTCTCTGCAGGACACACCCCGGAAGTATCATCGTGCAACACCTGGCATAGAAGCAGCGTGATGGCGCCGGTGTGGATACACTTGTGGGCGTTTTACCTTCACTGCTAACAGCCTGCACATTCTGCTATCCCGTCAGCGTTGGTGAGTAAATACTGTTAGTAGACAGTGCTGTTGGTGAGCGCGAGAGTCAGGTTAGCTCCCAGTAAAGCACACAGTAAAAGTCCTGCAGTGAAAAGGTGACTTGATGTAGAATGGCTGGATTTAGAGTCATATTAAGTCATAGTTTAGAATCGTGTGACAAATATAATATTGTAGTTTATCATAAACAATCATGTTGATGTGTCCTGAGAAAAGATATGTTTCATTATAGATGGATAGAAGTACTTTATTGATCCCAATTTGGGAAATGTTTTCGTTGCAGCAGCATAAAAATCACATTTTTAATATTTGTTGTAATTACAATAAGATAAAATAGCTTTTAGAAAGAAAGTAAAACAGATGCTGATAAATAAATCCCTGAAAAAGTTTAAGATGTCTTAAACCAGAATAATCCTAATGCTGTCCCTCTCTTCATTTCTCCCCAGGTGAGTGCAGAGTTTCTGGACCAAACCTGAGGACAGCCGGGTTTCTTCACATCATCCTCGTCCTCTTCTTCCTCCACTCGTGGTAAAGTATGATATTTAAAAGTCTTGGTAAGCGCACACTTTTAAATGTCAGCAGAAAGTCCTAGGATAGTAAAAGCTTTAGAAATACCATAATAGTTTACCATGCCATTAGTAATCTGATATAGTGTCGGAAAAAGTCATAAATATAGCAAATAGAAAACCATCATAAAAAGTCATTAAAGGCTCACAATTATTTCATTGAAGTGTAAAAAAAAAAAGATTTAATTTTTGGTAAAAAGTCAGAGCTAATGATATAATATATAAAATCATAAATAATTTTAAAGAAATGTCTTAAAAATGTGAAATTTCTTTATAAAATCATAAGAAGTGTTAAAATAAATCAAAGTTTATTTTAGAAGTCATTAATTAATGACTTCTAAAATAAACTTTGATTTTTTTAACACTTTTTATTTTTTTAAAGGTGATATTGACTTATTATGTTAAATAAAACTTCAACCTATTATTCTTTGTATTACCCGGTGGCTCACCTGGTAGAGCAGGTGCACAGTGAGCCAAAAAAGAATCCTGGCAGCCAGGGTTCGAATCCCCCCTGCGGCTGCACTGCTGCTTTCAGGAACCAAAAATACAAAAAAAATACAAAAAAAAAAAAAATTCTCTTTTTCTGTACTTCCTTATCCTGACCCCTACTTTACTCTATCTGAGTCCTGCCTCTCCTTCTGTGTCTGCCTACGACTGCCTGCCTGCCACTCCTTCATGCCTGCCTGCCTGCCTACTATGTCTGCCTGCGTCTGCCTGCGTCTGCCTGCCTGCCACTGCATCTGCCTGCCTCTCCTTCATGCCTGCCTTCCTAATGTGTCTGCCTCTCCTTGCCTGCCTGCCTGCCTGCCTTCCTACTCTGCCTCACTGATCTACCTCTGACCTATTGTAACTATCTGCCTTGTTCGGTATTCGAACCCCGTACACTTAAGTGGTGGATCTGAACTCGACACGGGCGCCTACGTGCCGCGAACAAACCCCTGAGGCCACATACATGTACATGAAGCTCTGCTCTCCGGGCACATTTAACTTCTCCACTGAGTAAAGCACTTTAAAAATCACTACAGCTCACAAAGGATTTGAACACACAACCTCAGGTCTACTGACCTGTCACTTAACCCTCTGAGCTATTTGTCCTGAGAGACAGAACCTTCATTTGGTAAACTCATTCTCCACTTTGGGTGTTAGACTTGAAAATGCCTGGATGTCCCGGGATTCGAACCTAAGACTTCAGCTCACCAGAGAAGTGTCATATCACACTGAGCTATTTCACTTGAGGCAGTTATCAGTTGTTTGGTAGGATTTGTCACAAAGAAAATGTAAAATAGGAAATAGAACAAGTCATAGTTTAGTCCATCCAATAAAACTGTCAGTGAAGTATTTCAGTAAACTGTGCCTCCAACATTTGTAAATGAGAAACTCTTCTCTGTTCTTTCTTCCATCATTGTGGATGTTCTACCTGAAAATCTGTGCAAATAAAGAGGATCGAACCCAGAACCTCCAGTCTTCAAGGCAGTGTTTTATCCCAGTGAGCCATATGACTTCAATGAAGTCTGTTTCATTTGGTAATCTTATTCTACATTTTGGGTTTTGAACATCCAAAACATTTGCACCTTATGGGGATCGAACCTGAAACCTCAGTTCTTCAGAACAAAAGTGCATCTCACTGAGCCGTTTGACCTGAGAGTTTGGCATGGTGTTCAGTAGCCTGTCATACAAAGTATATCTCAAATAGTCATAGTGTAGTCTGTCTGAGAAAGCACTAATAGTTTAGTGTGTCAAACAATTGAGGCACAAACACATGTGAATGAAACTCTCTTCTCTTTCTTATTTCAGTTCATCATGTTTGATGTTTTAGCTGAAAAATCAGTGCAAATAATAAGGATTGAACCCAGAACCTCCAGTCTTTAAGGCAGTGTTTTATCTCAGTGAGCCATTTGACTTGTGCAAATTCATGTTTCGTTTGGTGATCTTATTCTGTACTTTGGGTGTTGGACCTGGACTGAAATCGCTACCTCATGCACACCCCCCTCCCCCCAACTTTGCGTGCACACCTATGCTATACAACCCTTATAAAGCTACATTATAGTTTGATAAAAGGTACTTGACCTCTTCCTTAAAACTCACTGGAACTCACAAGACTCAAACCAAGAACCTTCTGGTCTACCAACCAGTGTTCCATCTCCATGAGCTATGGGTCCAGATGACAGCTCTCTGCTTTTACTTGTATTTGACTCCTTCCTTTAGAGGCAGACACCTTAAAAGTCACTGGAACGCAGAAGGTTTGAACCCACAACCTCCGAACATCGAGGCAGCTTCTTATCACCGTGAGTCATTTGACCTGACAGAGTTGGATGTTCCTTTGCATATTTGACATTTTCATCTCAGGGTTTGACCTCAAAAGACACAGTCCAAGCTCTTCCTGGTGAATGAGACATACTTCATGGTCAGACTTGAACCAGTGACCTTCAGGTTCCCAAGCAAAGTCCCTACAGACTTCGCCACCAAGGATCCATCAAAGGTGTTCTTTGTTATTAGTATAAGTCCTCATTCAAAATCTAACGCAAGTAAAAGTAGAACATCAGAATATACTTAAAGTACCAAAAGTAAAAGCAGTACTCAGGGAAAGTACAAGTACCTCCAAATTGTACAGAGGTACAGTACTTGAGTAAATGTACTTTGAAACCATCCTCCACTGGCTATAACTCAGCTTACAGTTACAGTGTTTCAGTCATTTCATGTAGTTTTATTGTTGTTGTTATAAAGTGACAAAAATAACTGTAGAAAAGGAATTCTATCCCCCCTGACTGAGCTCAATGTTTACATCATCCTGCTCTCATCTTTTGTTGCCTCAATCTATTGACCTATTGTATTTAGCCACCTTGTCCGATACTCGAACCCTGCACATGCTAAGCAGCGGATCCGAACTCGACACAGGCGCCTAAACGCCGAGAACAAACCCAATCAGCCACCAACTCATGTACCAGAAGAGCTGTTCTCTGGGCACATTCATCTTCTTCGTTTAGAGTAAGCACTTTAAAATCAGTATACTTTACAAGGATTCGAACACACAACCTCAGGTGTTCCGACCGGTCACATATCCTCTGAGCTATTTGTCCTGATACGTTATTGTTCCGTAGAGCTTATGACTCCTTCATTTGGGTTTTTGGACCTTAAAGACGAGTGCACCTGAAAAGCTTTGAACCCACAACCTGCAGTCTCACAGTATGTACCCTATCCCCCTGAGCCATTTGATGTGACAGCTCCACCTTTATACCTGTGCAGGTACCTCTATATGTCAAACATATTTCAGGATGAAGAGGTCCAGTTATCGCTGTTTATTCCCTCCAGTCTCTCTACTGTTGTATCTGTCAGCTGGTGAAGTTGTGAGCTGTTGTGCATCATCCAGTCAGCTGGCACTAAATTAAGTAGAGTTTCTGACAAGCAGAGGGGGGGGGGGGACACTAAACTGGCATGATCATACTTACTATTTATTTATTGTTTTGTAAGTTTAAAAAAAATAACATTCATTTAATTTGATCAAACTGAAAGTATGTCATCACGAAAAAACACCTTCTTTCAAATAAAACTAAATTCAAGTCATTCAAATGCATTTTAAAACAATACATTCATCAACGATAAAAACACACTCAGGATAGAATACCAGCATTTGAAGACATATATAGACAGATCAAAATACAATCAAATGGAGAGAGAGCTGATGGCACCATGTCTCCTCTATCAGCTCCTCCAGGTGTAGCTGTAGTTGTTCATGCTGATGTGGCTCAGAGCAGTCTTTCCCAGGGTGGAGGGCTGCTGCAGCTGCTGGATGGAGGCAGGATGGAGGCCACAGGCAGTCAGGTCCAGGGAGCCTGAAGAGCTCTGCAGACACAGGAGTACAGTGAGTGACCACCAGGTGTAGCTACACACACATCATAGTCACGGGAGCATTCCTGGGATCCAGTGGGTGGATAATTGTGGAGCAAATTTCATTGCATTTCTATACATTATATATTACTTTGAATACTTAAACAAGTGTTTGATGGGCAGGACACTTGACCACCTTATAAACCCTCATGAGTATCTCAACTGCTGTGAGCAAGTGGAGCAATACAAGATCTATCAAAATGTGCTCCTTCCATTAAAAGGCACTCTTACCTGCGGCTCCGTGGTATGTGTGTTCATGACAGCGGTAGGAGTGTGTGTGTAGAGAGCAGTGGAGAAGTTTCCCTTCTGTGCCGGCCGGAGGAGGGTGGTGATGGTGTGGAGAGACGAGGGGAGGATAGGTCCTGAAGGAGAAAAATGACACGGTCTCTGTCAAACAGCTCGCTACCATTTCCAGCAAAATGATGGAGATACGAAATGTGTTAAAGGAGTACCTGTGATCTCCAGACTGCTGATGCTCTGATAGGAACCCCCAATCTGGCTCTTCACATTCACACTGCGAGCCTAAAACACACACACACACACACATTCAGTCATATGCAGACATAGCAGCATTTGTGTGTGTGCGATTCTCCATACCTTCAGTGTGTGCATGGTGGCTCCTCTGAAGGCACTGGGGGCCAGAAGGGTCGGGGGTAACCCAGCCTGGGAGCCCGCTGCAGCCACCAGACTCTTGCAGTTGATGAGGAAGTTGATGAGGGTGAAGGTGTGTGTTCCCTCCACACACACCACAGACTCCGGCTTGTGGTCCAGGGACACGATCTGACCCTCCTTTTGCCTGCACTGGGGTCAAGGAGCTTTAACTACAGATATAATGCATTGAAGTAACAACAGAGTGGAGTCAGCATGTTGGAAGCAGACAGGGTGACTGACAGTCGGGCTCAGCAGTAGGAGGATACAGTTGGATGGTGATGCTGTCGGGCTTCTTGATTTGGTCCTGGACCCCTATCTCCTTCAGCCAGGAGAAGTCGCCGTCTTCATCATCGTTGTCTCCGTCATTCTTTCCTTCGGCCTCCTTCAGCTCAGAACACCTGCAGATCAATAAGAAATTATATAGGAATAAATAAGTGATAGTGGTCTCTAGACTCCCTAGTCTGACATTGCAGACAACACACACACACACACACACCCTCTGGTTGCATTAGTGTACACTTACTCCTGCTCCTCCTCCTCCTCTCCCTGCTGCGTGTACTGTTCCCTGCTCTGTCTCCTGTCCTCCACCAGGGGAAGACTGAACTCTATACCTGCACAGGGACACAACAGGGAGGAGTCAACAACGGAAATCCAGATCATGCAGTCACAAAACAAAGTCTGTATATGCAGAGAAGATGTTTGTACAATTAGAAAAAAATAACAATGGGGGGGGGGTTCAAATCTAATGATGCACGCGGATTTTGATGAAGAGCTGTCTGGGCATTTCCAGATTTGATTTGTCAACTTGAATAAATATCTAAATGGTAAGACTCACCTTCAGCCTTCATGGACTCTCTGAGACCCCGGGTTGTGGGAGAGATAAGGGCGGTGATGCTGCTGGACCCCCCCACTCCTGCTGCCCTGAACAACACTGTGAACTGAGAGGAGGGGGAGGGAAATAAGCAGAGTTGGTGAGAAACATACCAGTTCATACACAACAGTTATACATTATGAAAAGCCACACCATGCATGTTTCTCCCTCCTTTATAATGTGATCAAAGCGATTCAAAACAGCAGCATGTACCTGATACGAGCAGAGATAGAAGTACGGACACAGCTTGGTCTTCAGCAGACTGTAGAGGGAGGACAGACTCACCGACCTGAGAGAAAACCAGAGTCCCACGTCACAAAAAGGTCACAAAACAGTTTCTGTAAGCTGCCGTTTATCCAGCCTCACCATTCGCTCATGAGACTCTGCTGCAGGGCGCGGTCCTGGGCCCATGGGGTGCACTTCCCGGTGAAGCTCCTCTCAGCGTTAATGCGGGGGAACAGAGAGAGCCAGGGCAGGGAGGGGTGCTGCCAGTACACCAGGCTCTGCTGGAACGCACAGCGCAACTCCGAGCACGACCGGGGATCCTGCAGATGCAATGACATTCATTTACATGCCCCTACGCCTGCTTAGCTGCTGAAGACAATCATGTTCCCTACTTGGTGTTGTTGTCCTTCTTTCTCTACATCGATAAGTTAAGTTAAAAAAAAAAACATGTGGACAACGGCTGTAATGTCATACGTAAGAGAGACGGTGGTGAGTCTACCTGCAGACTGTGCGGCAGCGTGCTGAAGTGAGCTCTGAGGTGCTGACTCAGCCCATGGGCTTCCTCCTGAGCTTTGGGGTGCTCGGCCCAGGACAGGGTGAGGGGGGAGGTGAAGAGGAGGCGCGTCTTCAGGCTCCAGTCTGTGGGAAACACTGTGCACACGGGGGGAGCGATGGAGGCAGGAGCAATGGCCTGGGGACTCTGGGAAGAGACATTGAAAGAAGTATTTAAACAAGTGGCTTAGAACATCCCAAAAGATGTAAGGCATTTGTATGGATACGATTCATCAGAGGGCAAAACATCCAGATAAGGATCCAACCTTGATGAGTGGACTCACGACATCTTCCTCCTCTTCTTCAAACAGAGAGTCATCTTCAGAGAAAGAAAGACATTCCTGCAGCAGAGGACACAAGAGTACAGATATCAAACTGTCGGTCAAAAAAACAAATCTACTATATTCGTTGTATCTTTTTCTTGAGCCTTTCCTACGGCTCTCCTTCTAGCTTGAATCCGACTGGTAAAAAACCATGTGCCTTCTGGTGCTCTGCTCCCACCATCACCTGTCTCCAATATACACTTTACACCTGGTACCCCCAGTGCCCACACATTTCAAAATAAAAGCATAGAAACCAATTTAACTCGCATAAATAACAAGATAAAATAATATGATATTGCACCACAACATTAACCCTAATTCTGATTCTTATTATTATGTGGCTAAACAGACTATTCATGGTTATATACAAAGGCTAATAGATTGAACTACATATTTCATAACAGCTGTGCAGCTTGTGTTGGTGTGTTGCATTAATATTAGATGTATAACCGACCTTGCTGTAAACATCTTGGTGCTCGTGTTTCTCTGCCTCAGTCAGCCTCGCACTGAGAGGCAACACTGCATTACAGTCCGTCTTTGTTGACATCTCCTCCTCTCCCTCCGTTTCTGTCATTTTCTTTATCTTGCACCGGTCCACAGCTTCCGCATGTCCGTCCTCCTTGTAAATGAGACATTTCTTGCTGGGACTGTACGTATTTTCAATGTTTGCGAACGGGTTCCTGCGCTTTATTCCACCTCCGGGACGAATATGGGGGTTAAAAAACGGCCCCGGGGAGAAAGGCCGGACTCCTGCCGGCGACGAGTCGCTTTGTCCGGCAGTGGAGCCCTGTCCGCTCGGGCTGGAGAAGACACTGGCGTCGCTCCGGGTTCTTTTCCTCCTCATTCGCATAATTTCAGCCGGTCGCTTGAAGTTGGGCGAATAGCCTGCCGGTTTAGACATACTGCAGAACAATAGTTTATCTAAAATACTCGAAAGTTTACAACAAATGTTAAAAACACTGCCACCGCTGTAACGTTTTTTAGTTGCGCCTTCCGCACTATACAAATTTGGCGCCTAGCGTGCTGACGTCAAGCGTCACGTAGGTGTTGCGTTTGGGTCACAGAGAGAAAAATGGAATTTGGAGTACTCACCAGAGAATGAAAATCTATCACTTTCGGAATTAAAACTCTAAAACAGTTCGACAATAAATTACATCTTTAATAAATATATAAAACATATATTGTCTATTAAGTGTTAAGAATTAGGAAAAGTGAATGATATGCTCTTTCTTTTGTACGCAGTGACACAATCTGTCACAGACACCTGCAAAATTACCCAGGCCTCCCATGTTGAAGTTGCTGTACCATTACACACAGAATCACGAGCTGAAAACATCCAGAATAAATACTGTAAAAGCCATAACTTGCTTAGAAAACAATCATCTTTATGATCATATTTAAGTTTATGCCCTTTTGGTCTTGTGTTTGTAGGTAATTTGACTTGAGAGCAGCTGCAACAGCAAAGCCTTGTGAGTCAGCGTGCATCATCATGCAAAAATGTGCATTGATGACCACAGAGAACAGTGAACTTCCCTAGTACAGCTGCCCCCCCCCTCTCCCCCAACACCTCTCATTGCAATCTCCACCTCTGTCCTTCTGTCACAGTGATTAATAGGACATTATGTAAATGTTTTCCCGCTGTTAATTTCTCCCTCGTTTATCATTACTCTGGTTCATCAATCACATCTGAACCTCAGCAAGGCTAAATGATGACTGCTGTTAGGAAATCAATTCTCATATATGTTGGTAGTGAAGAAGAGGGAAAAGTAGTGCCTTTGCATCAAAAGTCAGGTTTGAATTGATGGCTTGTGACCTTAACAGGGCTGCTGAAATCATGGCATGTCCTCGACCCCCAAATGAAGATGAATTAGGCATTGTGAACTCCATTTAGGGAAGAAAACATACTTATTGTAATAAAAAATTTTACCCCTTTGCTCAATTTGGGAGATAATGTGCCGTTAAACCACCACAAGTCACTGTTTACCAAAGCTAAACAAGTATCCAAGCAGCGAAATATTCCATATTTGAAATCGTCTAACAACCTTTGGAGTATATTATGTTTGTTTTATTTTATGGTAATCTTAAAGGTTCTTAATGAATTTTTGAATCCAGTTGAGGTAATTTTATTTGTACCTTTAGGCTGAATGTTTGTTTTATGTCAATGTAAAAGGACTAGCAGTATGAAAAGCTTAGCTGCAGAGCTTTCCTACTGTGGACTCACTGTCTGGTTACACTTGACCTTTATTTAGCAACGTGTGTGTGTGTGTGTGTGTGTGTGTGTGTGTGTGTGTATAAACTGGCAGAGAAGGCAAGCTAGGGCTTGTCTGTTGGCCTGTAAATTCCTACAGCTTAAGGAATAGCAATGGATAAATGTATGCGCGTGTGTGTGTGTGTGTGTGTATGTGTGCGTGTGAGTGTGGGGGGGGGGGTTACATGGGGTTTGGCAAATTTGACAACCAGTAACCACAGGAAAAAAAAGTTAGATTTTTTTTTCCCAAGAACTTTTATATAAAACAAAAAATCAAAAACTGTACTATCAACATGTCAGAACAATAAGAGAAGGAGAGGTGAAAACATGATCAAATGCAGGTGTCATTTTCAGCCTTGGTTATATACAGTACAAATAGACAGTGGAGCACACATACACACACCAGCCACACACACCAGCCACGCACACACACGCACGGCATGCTACCGAAAAGGAATAAATTAATGTATTTTACAAAACTCCATGCTGTAATGCTCTCTCACAATATGTAGAAATCAGTGTGGTTTATATTTCCTGTCCAAATTTGCCTCAAGGGCCGTAATAACACCAATAGCGAGTGAATGTCTTCTTATTTTCTTGATGACGATAATGGGCACTTTTTCAAAATGTCAGAAAGCTGATAGAGGAGGTAAAACCAGGGGAAGAAACAGAGACAAATATCAACATAAACAGGCAAACGCATTATTTGGCATGAGCAAATCATCTCTAATGAACACCATTTTTGAGAAAGACTTTTTTACAAAGGAAGCTGCATTCTCTCCGTTCATCCGTCGGTATTCAGTCATTTTTCTTTCACTGCTGTCTAAACTGGGTGCTCTCATCCCGCTTCTGGATAAGTGATGACGACCTGTAGTCGGTGAAGTCTTTTCAAATATTAAATGTCACAAAAAAAATCCAGTGCTTGTACATAAATAAAATAAAGACTCAGCAGGAAAGGTGACCGTCAACATCGTACCCTGTGTGGCAACATTTCCTCTAACCCGACTGCGTTGAAACTCCACTCACAGTAGAGGTGTGTAAAATCAGTATGGTCTAGGAAGAAATCTAGGGACAACATAGACAGCAGAGAGCCACTGAAGGTTGGTAAAGTCAGGAAGTATCTAGAGACAGAGAAACACACGGTTGGTTTGGCGCTCCTCATGCGGAAAACTATAAAATACCACAAGACTTCCTCATCCTTTAACCAAAGATTAGATTGTTGGAGTGAGTTATCTGTCTTTCACTTATGACTCGTGTCACATCATACTTTGTGTTTATATTCAGTGAAGTCACATGACCAGGGAGCACCTTAAACCTGCTTCAGTACGGTCTCCAGACGGACTCGGCAGCGACCATGTTTGTGGGGGAGCTACTGTGGCTGGACTCCACCTCCACACCCACTCCTTCATTCTGGTTGGGCAAAGAGGGGTGCAGGAGGGAGGACCCTGTGGAGGCGTTGGTGCACGGCGGCAGGATCCTGGGTGGGGAGCGTGAGTCGTTGCCTCCCCCACCCCCGGCCATCATGGAGAACTGATATGATCCGGCGGTGGTGGAGTAGTACAGGTGATACGGCGAGGAGGTGGACTGGAAGGGCCCGTTCTGACCCTGGTGGGGGGTGTTTGCCGGGTAGGGGGGAGGCAGGTAGGTGTGGTATCTCCCCGCTGGAGTGTTCGCCATGGCCGTCGCCATGGAGAGGCCGAGGGCACCATTGGAGACGGCGTTGTGAGAGGGGGTGTAGGTGAAGGCGGCGGCTGTAGAGGGGTAGTGGACACGGGGATCCGAGAAGCGAGAGTCTGGTAAGGAGGGGAGGGAGGTGAAAGGTCGTTCCAAGGTCATCCTGTGGTCACCAAAGGCTGCGAGGTCAGGGCCTGAGAGGGCAAAGGTCAAAGGTTACTTATATACTATTGCGCTATTGGATGCATTCTGGGTAAAAGGTCCCAGTGTGCAGGAGAAATAGCTTCTAGTATTCTTTTTTTACTCCTATTTAGAATATACATTTTGCATTCCTCTAAACAAGATCAGCAGACTCAAAATGATCAGTGTGTGCACGCTCGTGTGTCTTACCTGTGAGACGCGAAGACAGGTCACTGAGCGAAGATCGACCAGGTGAAAGGGGATTGGCTGTGTGCATGGTGGGCGTGGTTATCTGCCCAAGGTAGGGATAGGATTGGTCGTAGGACCAAGATGGAGACGACTGCATCTGTCTGGAGTCTAAGAAAGACAGATAAAATCATGGAGAAACTTAGAGATGTGCAGCAATTGATTTATATGTGGTTGCACAATGCTGTTCACACAAGACAAATAAGAATACAGTTAAATAGCATGATTTTAATTGACTTGAGACAGAGGCTGTTCGTAGTGACAGCAACCGAGGAGAGGGACTGAGAAGAGGAAGCAGTTAACTCTGGGGGTGGACGGATGAAAGGGAGGGCTGTATGTGTGTGTGTGTGTGTGTGTGATTTTTCATTCAGTCCCCTTTTTCCACACAGTCTAATAAATAGCACTGATCACCCACAGACTTGCAGACAAAAGTGTGTACATGTGTGTGTTTGTGCAGCCAGACGAGGAAGTAAATTGTACACAGCAGCCAAGACGTCAATGAAGGCTTTTCAAGTCTAGCCAAGAGTGTGTGTGTGTGTGTGTGTGTGTGTGTGTGTGTGTGTGTGTGTGTGTGTGTGTGTGTGTGTGTGTGTGTGGTCGGTCTGGGTGTGTGTGTGTGTGTGTGTGTGTGTGTGGTCTGGGTGGTGGTGAAGGCCGGCCCTGTGCCAAGCCCCCTCCTCTCCAGGCTTCTCTCCCCAGGCAGTGAGCGATAATATGTGGCAGGAGTCACACCGGCTGGCTGCTAAAGAAGTAGAACACATAGAACTGCATATCCGTGGCGTTTCAACGGTTTGATTTTGGTGTTTTACTTGTTAAAATGAGACCGTGTGCAGTGAGTGCCATTGCAATTCTAAGATAATAAGCAAAAACGATACTTATTATGGTATCCTAGCCATTGGTGGACACACTTTTCAGGTCTCTTGGATGCTTCGAATTCTGACAGTTATGCATTTGATTTTTTTCTCACAGTAGCAACTTCCTGCCAGCTGACTCTCATTTCCTCCTTCAGGCACGACTTGCTTCCTCACTCATACACTGACACACGCACACACGTGGCGTCACCACAACGAAGGCAAAAGAGGAACAGATAATGCATTTTGATGGCAGTGTATCCACGGCAACCGCAACACACACACACACACACACACACACACACACACACACACACACACACACACTCACACACACACATACCTACACGCGCACACAGACCACAATGGATCTCGCTAAACCACAAGGAGGAACAATGAGGTTTGATGCACCATGAATTCACAAGTTTGGTAAACACACACACACACACACGCACACACACACACACTCACACACACACACACACACACACACACGCTTTTTGACATTTATTAAATGCTGTAAACGAGTCTGCACTAAAATGTAATTAGAGAGACAAATATACTTTCATTTTGGTATTAGAAACGGACATTAAGTCAAACGGTGTCTTAATATTGGGCACCAAGCACCTACGAGCTACTTTCTCAAAGGTTTCTGATTTATTAGTTTGGGCTCTTTTTCAGAACTTTTTTAACACATTATACTTTAAAAAATGGTGAGGGATAAAAGTCCCCAGCATAAATGAGGCTTGTGCTAATAACATTGCTGCTTTACTGAGCATTGATGAGCATTGATGAGTGTTGATGCACGCAGGCAGCTTACTCACCGTCCCTGGCTTTCCGGTTATTAGGATGTAGGCTCAGGGGTAGGAACATCCTAATAAGGCCATACATTCTGCTATTCTGAGAAATATAATTATGATGTTTATATCACAAAACTAGATGGTATCTAACAGTGTCTATGTGAGAGATGCAAGATCACTTCCAAAATGTGCAAGTGTTGTTTCCAAAAAATATGATCTAAGTGCTGGTTCGCCACACAGGGTTTCTGAGGAATCCTTAGTGTTCAACGGAAACACTAGGGCATTAATTGAAGTGCTTTATCAGAAGAAATTTATGGTGATAGAAATACTGCCGCATTATTTTGACAGTTGACTGCCGAACCATCCATCCATCCATCCATCCATCCATCCATCCATCTTCTCCCGCTTATCCGTCAGGAGGTAACAGCTCCAGCAGAGAGCCCCAAACTTCTCTTTCCCTGGACACATCAACCAGCTCTGACTGGGGGATTCCAAGGCGCTCCCAGGCCAGCGAAGAGATATAATCCCTCCACCTGGTCCTAGGTCTACCCCTCGGTCTCTTCCCAGCTGGACGTGCCTGGAACACCTCCCTAGGGAGGCGCCCAGGTGGCATCCTCACTAGGAGCCCGAACCACCTCAACTGGCTCCTTTCAACGCGAAGGAGCAGCGGTTCTACTCCGAGTCCCTCCCGGATGACTGAACTTCTCACCTTATCCCTAAGGGAGATGCCAGCCACCCTGCGGAGAAATCCCATTTCGGCCGCTTGTATCCGCGATCTCGTTCTTTCGGTCATGACCCATCCTTCATGACCATAGGTGAGGGTAGGAACGAAGATGGCCCGGTAGACAGAGAGCTTTGCCTTCTGGCTCAGCTCTCTTTTCGTCACAACGGTGCGGTAAAGCGACTGCAGTACCGCTCCCGCTGCTCTGATTCTCCGGCCCATCTCACGCTCCATTGTTCCCTCACTCGAGAACAAGACCCCGAGATACTTGAACTCCTTCACTTGGGGTAAGGCCTCATTCCCTACCTGGAGTGGACAGTCCATCCACTGCCGAACCAGTATAATGATATTTGGATTGTGCTTGCAATTTCTTTTTATGAATAGAAGTACCTGAGTTTATTTGGGGGGGAAATGTTGCTCACTTTCTAGCTGTTCCTAGAAGTTTTCTGTAATTATTCAAAGGAACCAGAAAGGCTACTTCTTGCTGTGTACAATATGGTATTGAACAATTCTCTTAATTTCTTGACTAAGGTTAATGGATTCAATCACTTTAGATCCCTCACCAGCAGTAATCTGAGCGTGTGCAGGGCCCGAGAAGGTGGCCGAGTTGAGTGCTGCAGACTGGCGGCTGTTGGCGGGGTGTTGATGGTGATGGTGGTGAGGAGGCGTCACCCTCATTGAGCTCCGTCTCAGCTGCTCCAGCTCTGTGAGCCTCTCGGAGAAAGCCAGCGTGCCGGGTTTGACTTCATCCATCTTCTGACGATGACCTGGGAGGAAAAGATGACATAAACCTGTGGTCAAATTAAAATATGATGGTCCAAAGCACCAACTTTCTCCAGTTCCATTTCAAGTAATCAGCCACCACAATTGAAAGTGTACAACATGGCAGTGTGTTGGCTAAGTAGAAGTACAAAGTGGGAACCAGTACTGCAGAGGTGCCAGTTCACTGCCCTTGAGCAAGGTGTATAATACCTGCCCACAATACTAGGATGGCTTCAATGCAGAGGCTAAACTTCACTGTGTGTTGCTGAGGGATGATTGAACGTGGATTTGTTTCGAGTCCTCTTTTTCCATTCCATAAATATGAAGAGTTGATTTGTCAGCAGATTACTTCCTGCTTGTGTTATGATTACATCATCTAAGGATTACAGTAACAGCTACAACGTAAAGCAGGCCGTACAATGACCCAACATCGTTAACACACTGTCTGCTAATGCGTTCGGGAATCTGACGATGGGCGCCGCATAGGGGTCTGACTGTCTCCCCGTGTGTGTGTGTGAGGGTGTGTGTCTGTGTGTGTGTGGTGGTCTGTCACACTGTCTCTGGTGTTGGCTGCACTTCAAAGCAGGGAGACTGAGCTCCAGTTACAGGCACTTCCTCCCAATGGGGGAAGTGTGCATGTGTGTGTGTATTTATACTGAATGTGTGTGTGTGGTGAGTTAGAGACGAGTGATGGTTATTCACAGCTGAGCAGAGCAGGCCGGAGTCTTCCTCTCTTTCTGTCACCTCACGTCTTATCTGAACTCTGTCGCTCAATTCCCTCCCATTCAAAGTGAATCATAAGTATTTGTGTTTATTTCTTAGAAAAACTAAAGTATTTCTTCTTCTCTGCCTTTAGAATTCCCCATGTTTCATCACACAGGAACTCAGTGTTGCGTCATGCTTATTGACTCACAAACAGAGTTTGTCTCTATGGATTACAGTCTAGTTTGTAGACAACAGGATGTGCATGAATTAAAATGTAAAAAAGTTCTGGGGACCCAAACGGGGAGCCTGTGGGGTTATGTCATAATCTGCTGTGGAGAACATTGTGAAGTGTCACTCACGTCTTGGCTCTCGGGGGCCGTCCACTGTAATCTTAATGGCTCTCTGGTATGTGGCCACCTGAGGAGGGTTGGTGAACACGGTGATGGTCAGAGTGAAACTCTTCCCTATGAGTGAAAAAGGAGAGGCAAAGGGGAGGAAGACAAGAGAGAGGATAGATTAGAGGAAGAAAAACAGGGAAGGAAAAATGTGTTTATTAATACTAGTATCTTTTTTCTCCTCGTTTTCTCTCTCCTGTTCTCCCCAAAATCTTCTTAGTCTGCTTTATTCATTAACCCATGTGAGGCATGGACCCCCGGACAGGAACAACTAGTCACCACACACAAATGATAGATTCCATCCTTTGATCTCAAACACACAGCTTCTTCAAGGATTCTTTTTGACGTTTTCAACACACATAAAAATGCAGAAACAAGAAAAAATATGACAAAAACTCATCTGTCTACGATCTGTACTCCACATTAATAGGACTATACATTTAGTGTGTGTATGTGCAGACCCTGCTGGGGGGGGGGGGGTCTTTGCCAGACACAGCTTTGGAAGTAACACTCACTCAACACTATGCTTGCTGCACCCACCCACCCACACAAACATACACACAAATACACACGTGCAGATCTCCGCTGTTGTTTAATGCCAGGGCTGGAGTAAAGTTACCCCGTGCAGACAGTGTGATGCCACACACACACAGACACACACACACACACACAGCAGACTTTTGTGGGTAACGCCAGGTGTTACTCTCACTTCTCTCTCTCTGAAATATGAATATAAATAAAACCTTGAGAGAGTTATAAATGAATAGATTTGTTTTCTTCTATTTAATTTGATTTCGAAAGGTCATTAAGTTCTGTTCTCTTACTCTTGTGAAAGATTACTCTGTAACATTAACAGGCAGCTTTTTTACATTTCTGGTGAGGACCACCATGTCGTAAATGCAAAATACTGCAGCTGTGCCAACTTTCCACACTTATAAAATCCCTCCAGGAAAACTATCAACCATTCTACAGTGTTATAGTGACTGATAGACCTTTAAACTCATAGATCTCAAACTTAATAGTACCCGTAGCAAGACACCCAAACCAGTGCTGCCCTTGTTGTTGTCTGACTGAGATGGTTTCCTGTCCTTAGTGCAGGTTGCTTACAGCGAGAGTTTACAGTAAGAACTGGTGGCTGATAGAGAGACACAGGAGGAGGGAGAGAACAGCTGAGGTCTGTGTGTGTTATGTCTATCAGCCAACTGGTGGCTTCACACACATAACATTACCGAATCACAAAGGCGCGTGTATCTTGACATCAGTGTTTTTCAGGCCTCTATAATCACCTCTATGTCTCTGTAATCCTCTGAAGATAAGAGCGGGATTCACAAGAACTGTGGGTGTGGGTGTGTGTGTGTGTGTATCGCATCGCATCGTGTCAGGGCTTGTTGATATGGGGTTGTCCAGTTTACTCATAATCATGCGATCAGACGAAATCTCTTGTTTACCACATCTTTAACAAAGCGACATCAGGGTGTGTGTGTGTGTGTGTGTGTGTGTGTGTGTGTGTGTGTGTGTGTGTGTGTGTGTGTGTGTGTGTGTGTTTGTTGTGTTGTTGTAGACACTGCTGATTTGTTGACGATGTTATTCTCCAGAGTGTATAAGGCCGTGCTCAGGTGGACCACAGCAGCGTATGGAAACTGCAGCCGCTCCCTCACTCGTTTCAGTGACGGACCTTCAAACTCGTAGATCTGTGACTCAATCAAGTGTCCAACATTAAATACCGTAACCTCATCAGTACCTGAAGCAGCATGCCTCCAACAACGCACCCTTTGGTTTGACGCAGCGCTGTTACAATTTGAGTAAATCTTGTCATGTTTTGTAGCTAAGTCTTTGTGTAATACAGTATTAACCTGTATCAGTTTATTTGACAGATATACCTTTTTGAATCATAAAAATATCCAGTAATAAGCACCTCAGTGCATACGTATAGAGATGCACTAGTGTGGACATCGTTTAAACGAAGAAAAATGATGACACAGCCTCTGTCATGCGGTTTTTCTCATATGTTTTCTCATATGATGTTTCAGCGTACTGCCAACGCGTGTGTGTGTTTGTGTGTGTGTGTGGCTCATGTGCAACCGGTTTTCAGTCTCTCTTTTAGTTCCTCTTTCAAACAGGACAATATCTTTTCTCTTTCACAATATCTCACTCAATGTGGACACACACACACACACACACACAAACCCAACCACACACCACACATCGCTACTACTCTGACCACTAAACCATGCTTGGGGGTTAGCCGCTAAGCTAACCCTCACCACAGACAGTTGATGGCAGTTTGGAGGTTTTTGTGGAGAGGCTGCTTCACATGTGGCTTGTTATCTCATGATACATTAAACATGCAAATGATTCACTGTTTCCTCCTGAAATCATGGAGGAGAAGCGCCTGAAACAACCCGGGACACCACAAGACCAATGTTAATATTCCTTTCATTTCTGGGTGTTGTACAAAAAACATGTATTGCATCGTGTTACATGTTCCTTATTTACTGACAGTGATCTTTAATAATATAGATTTAAAATATAACTGTCTGCAGACATTGTGCACACAGTGGAATTCACAAATTAATTAAAATGTATTTAACTTTTTACAGTTTAGTGTCATTGAATGGGATATGGAATATACTTTTATCGTGAACAAATACTTTTAAATAAATATAACTTGAATATATATTGACATTTTTAGTCAAAAAGGATGAACATTATCATCTGTAGAATAATATAAAACTTGTGTCATCACATTTAAATGATTTAAAGTCGTGGCACATGAATCACATCTAAAAGAAGACACTTGAGCGTTTCTCTCCCTCTTACGTTGCAGCTGTCAGTTAATAACTCCAGAGAACATCATGTTTTGAATCTTAAAATACTGTGAAAATGAAGTCATTGTCCTCCGTGCGCTAACATTTGCATAGGAGCAAATTTCACTCCTCAACTTTCTATATTTGAATCCGACTGCACACAAATCATTAATGTATGCTAATTTCCCAACAGCAGCGGTGAGGAATCTATCAAATATTGACAGGTACTCCATATTTCCATTCAGCTGCATGGGGAGTAGTTGTCATTTTTATATGTGTGTGAGTGTGTTAGCATAGCTTGTGTACACTCTGTTTTCAATAGATTAGTGGAGACATTTGCCTGTGACTGATTTAGTTTAACTGTGGTGTAGTGTGTCCGTTGAAGAGGAGGGGGGGGTTAAACGGGGTGTTACGAGGAAGTTGTGTCAACGCCGTTTTTATTCACATTTACTTCCCCTAATTTATCCATGATGTGTTTTGTAGGAGTCTTGTCTCACCCATATTGGGTCAATTGTGCGCTTTGTGTGTGTGTGTGTGTGTGTGTGTGTGTGTGTGTGTGTGTGTGTGTGTGTGTGTGGTGTGTGTACCTCTTCCGCTGCGGCCCACAAAGCGCAGGTCATTGAATCGGGCCACCTGGTTCTTGAGGGCAGCCGTGGCGTTACGAAGCTCAGCGGAGAAGTTCTCGTCATTTCCCGCCATCACCGTAACCAAGGTGCCGTCAGGGGTGTCGCCGAGGGCAACCACCTGGAAGACATGGAAGAAAATGGGAGATTTGTGACGTCTCACAGAGGATATTCTGATATTCAGTTCCCATCACGCTTTCAGGGGATAAAAGCAGAAAACAGATAGTGATCTTATGTGCTGCACTGAGGCCTACACACACACACACACACACACACACACACACACACACACACACACACACACACACACACACACACACACACACACACACACACACACACAGATAGTCTTTGATCCATCAAACTTCATGAAACAGATGCAAATTATAGAATAAAGGTACATGATTCTGCGTAAGTGTAACATTTACACGTGAAATAGTCCGTGCACTAGAGAGCACACTGCCCTACTTCACACCTCCAGCAACATTTCCATACGAGCACTGACCACAGCGTCAGTGTGCAAATGAGTACCAGATACGCTCCTCTCCTACACCTCGGCTAACTGCTCTGTTTTTAATAACGTATCGCTACAGCTTTGTTCTTTCTGTCTTAGTATATTTGGTATGAGCTGAAAATGTGCTGGGCTGATGATCCAGTAATGCTTCAATGACAGCGTTTAGCTTGAGTTGCAGGGGAATGGTGGCATTAATGGGGAATGGGGAATGGTGATTCTAAAGCTGCACTTACTCTGGGTTTGAAAATGAAATATAAGTCTTGGCACAAACATATTTCATATAGGAGAACTGAAAGAGGAAGAGAGAACACACACACGCACACTCCACGGGAGTACGATATAAACCCAGCAGAATAAACAGGAAAAGGCCAGTGTGTGTGTGTGTGTTTGTGTGTGTGTGCGTGTGTGTTCTTAAAGCAGGTGCGTGTGTATAAAAGGTACTATGGTAGTTGTACACCTTCAGCTACCTTTCATTTAATTTTAGGTTTGATTTTGAATGTATTTCTACTTCTTTTTTGTGAGTGATCAGATTCTGTTTGCTAGTTTACAACAATATTTTGCATTGCTTATGTTTTGATGTACAGACACATTCTAACGTGTGTGAACAGTCCTCTGTGTAGAATATGTTCTTGTAGTATGTAGTGTGTGTGTGTGTGTGTGTGTGTGTGTGTGTGTGTGTGTGTGTGTGTACATATACTGTATGTGTGTACATATACTGTATGTGTGTGTGCATCAAAACAATCATCCATTATCAGTAAAAGGCAGTGACATCCGCCCATGACGCATAATGCACCAAACACACACACACACACACACACACACACACACACACACACACACGTGCGAACACTAATGCATAAAACTCAATAAATCAATCAGCTGTGTGTTCTGCGGCTAAAAGCTGCTTTTCCACAAATGCATTTTGTCTCAAAGTGCAGATAAGCTGTCCACACACACACACACCACACACACACACACACACGAGGGAATACACATCCATGATATATCCAATTATACTCTTTCTCATTCTGTAGGAAATAGTATAAAACCCTAGAAATTGGAAAGTGTCGTCTATGAAAGAGAGTTTCACATGAATTGCAAAGATGTAATATATTATAATATGAAAATAATTCTAGTGAATAAACAATTTAAAGTACTGCTGAGTTACCCGGGATGAAAATGCGTCGTCACTGTGATGATACGTTTACGTTTACTGTTGATTTTCCATCATGTTTGATGTTGTATTAATTTGCAGTGCCTTGTTTACATGCTGCTGTCACAAAATAATGTCTGAAATTGGGATCGACAAAGTAAATCTAATCTAAGTTTCCCTGTGTGGCGGTTTAATCCCTAACAAATAAATATGTTCTATCACACCTAATAGTTACTGTTGGACACAGCAGTGCAGTTGGTGCAGGTAATCACCTTGAAAGCGATGGGCAGGGTCTTGTTGCACCTCCAGTGTGTGGGCAGCACGGAGCACAGGAAGTTGGGGCTGTCCGTCTTCACCAGCTCCCCGGGATGATCTGAGATCACCTGAGGGACAACGGGGAGTGAGGGACATTGACATCACTGAAGCAGATATTGATAAGGATTGTGTGTAAGACAGCGTACCTCCACCATGCCTCGGTCAGCCATGCGCAGTTTGCCCACCATAGCGGCCCCGCCTCCAGCCTCCTGGGCACCCAGGGGCATGGACTCGGCCATCTTCCCCCCTGAGGCGAGGGTGGTGGAGGGGGGGGTGTAACGCCGGCCGGGGGCTGGGTCTGAAACAGAAAACACGAGTTGGTCATGCTGTACTTAATATCGGCGTGACTATCGCTGGATGACTTCTTCTGAAATATCCAAAGGATTTATTGTAATATGCACAATAGCAGTTTTTATAATTGCAATAAATCCCAAAATCCTCCAATAAAGTAAAGAATATTTGACATAAGAAGAAAAGACCTAAAACGATGCAATAGAGGAAATAGTGCAAGCAGGTTCCAGGAACAAGACATATGTATACTTTATTGTAAGACATTTGGTCTATTATAGTGCATACTTAATTCAATACTGCATATTTAAAAGGAGTATTCAATAGAGATACTATACGGAGATATTCACTGTTGATATATATATACTGTGTCTGCTTATTCTTACATGCTGCTGTGACAAAATAATCTCCCAAATTAGGATTAATAAAAGTAATTCTAAAAATATAATCTAAAATATAGATTACATGAAAAAAGTGCATGAGTGTTTTTCCCAGTCTTCTATAATTGCACATGTATCGTCTTTGAGTTTCTGATTATTGGTTTAACAACACAAGATATATTCGAGAGGGTAATATCGCATTATCTGTCCTTTCGTTTTACAATGATTCGTGGAGAAAAAGGAAAAATACTTTCAGCCATATCAGTGAGAACTGTGATATGGAAACTCTAACCGCACAACTACACAGTTGCACACACACAGACACAGACACACATTTACAGCTCACGATGACACACACTGTGGTTACACTGAATGCTGAATACCACAGAGTGTAGTCATAAACCGAAGACCGAAGCAGCACCTCTGCCCTCTCTTAGAATAAGAGTGTGGGAAGTGGTACGCCATCAACACAACTGGTCCATTTCAAAGCATGCCACATATTAAAGAGAGAGCCTCACATATGATATGATGAATAAGCAACTGTCTGTTAGAGGAGCCACATTGATGCCACATGTTGGTGTTGGGAAACCTGTAAAATATATGAGTTCCAGTTCTAACTAAAAGGTGCATTAATAATGTGGAGATCCAGAGATATTTAGGCGCTTTTTTGACAAAGTGTGACTGGTAAAATAATTAAAGTATGACAGTTTAAAGTCAGCAGATTGCGTTTACTGCAGTAGAGAATAAAGTGATGTCGGATGCATCTCACATTTTAATAAACTGTAAATTGTCGGGGAAGTATTTTATTAACACACTATGTGAGTCTTTTGGGTCTCAAATGGTTTTTGAAAGTCTTTTGAATTTAGGAACAAAAGAAAAGAAAACAAATAGACAAGATTTACTTTTGTAAATGATATGGACACTGTATATCACAATTCATTATTTAAAAAATGTTTAAAACCAGTTCTTAAGATTAGTCCACGCGCACCCTCAGAGGAAAATCTCCCCACTGTTCAAAAGCATAAATATATGGTAATAACTCATCTGTTGTATTAGTTAATATGATATTGCTATAGGAACGGCACAATATAACAGGGCCTGTCTCCCACATTAAACTTACAATAATGGGGAAACTAATGAACGATTTGATATTATACTGCAAATCGTAGAGAGATGGTAGTACCGTATTTCGCGTCCCACAGGAACACCATTTTTGCGCCACGGTGCGTCCAGAGATACCCAGATTGCTTCACTGTAAACCCCCCGATTTTCGTCTTGTTTGGAGAACAGGAAGCAGAATATTGTATGTATAATCCGCCGGATTTCAGCCGTTGTGCGTAAAAGTCGCAGAAAGCAGCTTTCCAAAATCGGGATGCCGAATTCAAGACCCGAGACTTGGGATGACTGCTGGAAAGTCTTTAAAGGTATTCTGGCAGCTTAAAGTCCCACATGGTGGGCATCAGAAGTGGAAGGAAACTGACAAAAACACGAAAAAAGGAAGATAAATGTGAAGTAATTTGACTCTAAATGTCGTTTCCTCCTGATTGTAACATTACACTGAAGCAGTGTTACTAACAAGCTGCGCTCTCTCTCCCTCCTCTTTGAGATGAATGGATATCCCGGCTGACAGCTCAGGGCTTTTACCGGCAGACCTCTCGATTTGCATCTCATCTGCGCTCCAGACGCTCTTAGCCAATGAGAGGGCTGCCCGCTGAAAGACATTGACCAATCAGAGGTATGTCCGTCCGAGAGGAGGCGGGGTTTAGGGGAGGCGGGGTTTAGGGGAAACGGAGAGGGGGAGAAGGCAGAACCGTACTTCCTCTATCGGAAAATGAATTCACTAAGGGCTCAATATGTATATTGTATTTGAATATAGGGACATGTTTAATATCTGGGTTTAAAGGACGCACAAAACGGGCATGGGAAGAAAAGAATGAGCCGCATCTAAATAACACATTGAATACCAATTCAACATGATGTGCACAAAAGGATAGCCACATTTCTTCCTATGTTAAGCCACATATTTAAAACTAAAACAAAAGCCTACTTAGTCAAACCTCTGATTAGAAACACTACAGGCCGTCGCTTGATTCAAACTATGTTAAAGAAGTGCATCTGCTGCAGGCTGTCTGTACCGGATGCAGACGGCAGGGGTCAGTAGGGGATCTAAGTCATGACATCAACAACACACCAAACTCCTTGTAAAAAAAGAAAGATTTATCTGGGGTTGTTTTTGACCCCCAAAACATTTTGTTTATGTTTCACTATGTTTTATTAAACACGATTATTTAAGGGTGTATTTATAATGTTTTAGGATTACGTTTTTTCAATTGGGATGATATTTTCCAATCACATAAAAGTGGGTGCAACATTTCAAAGAAGTAAGTATTATTTCTGTGGATTTCATTTGGATTCAGCTCATTTGAACACTGTTCTTGTTGTGGTTATATGGAGAAATACTGTCATGGATAACAAATAGGAACTGGAAGAAAATACGTGTGAAAAACACAATATGCCTTATTAAAAAACTAATGTCCTAAGCCGGGGTGTACTAGCTTTTCTGTAATTAGTATTTTATGAATTTGTGTCCCCCTAAAACATTTTAAATGACTTAAACTGATGCACTTTGGATTTTAGAAAAAGGTTTGCATGGTATTTTTAGGTCAATTTGCACGTAAAAAGATAAAATATGAATGTGTATCAGAATACATTATTTACACCGAGGCTGATATTTTTTATGTTGATCCAAGGTTTTGTTGATTGATAGTGTGCTCTCATTTATGTTGAATTTAAGGAGGGTCATTTTTCACTCTCTATAAAAAATAATAATGTGTGTACCCTTGCTCATCGTTCACATTAAGAACAAAGATAAGGATTTTGAGCTTTACAATCTCAAGGGTCATCCGGCCTGTTTCACAGAGAGCCCTTCTGGATTCAGTCAGTTCAGTTTGAGTTAGATCAACACGCTGTCGGATGAGTTTTAGGGAAACGCCAGTCTGCCTCTACGTCCATCCCTCTCTAGCCAAAGGGGGGATGATAAAAAATGTAAACGCCTGCACTCTGGTCTCGGCCTGAGATGGACGTGACGCGATTTGCCCTCGGAAATATATATTTTTCACGTCATCACAGAAGGCTTCTTTGTGCTTTTTTTTTTACTTGTTATGATAAATGTAAAAGCTTGTCCCTGATAAGACTGTAATTAACACATTATCCTCAGTGTATTCTCCTCAGCTTCTCTGCAATCACAATATTAAACCTGCAGCTAAAGCACTGTCAACCTGCAATTTCATCAAAGTTAGCGGCATTACATCTGACACTGGACATTTATTCCTCATATAACCACACTTATTAATAATTCAGGAACACTGAAGGATGCTTTGAAACTATATATCAGTGAGGCCTTATGCCAAATAAAGACTGATTCTATAGAAGTGAGCTATTCATATAGCCATGCAACATCATACAAATATATCCTGAGGGTTATTTGCAGTAAAATGATGCCATCCATTTTTTTACATTGAGTTGATGACGTATTATAACGTATTTCATAATTCAGCATGACTATCTCCTAAAATTAAATTGGATTGGATGCTTTTAAGATTGGAGTCGAAATAGTCATGCAAGGGGAAAATAATCAAATTGAGATTATATTAATATAAGACATTAATAAAAAAAGAGCGAAAGGATCGAGAAAAAAAGAGAAACCGGGACAGAGGGAGGGGAGTGGGATTACGCTCCGCCAGCGTTTCCCACTGCCTTGTAATGTTAGCTGTACTCTGATCCATAATCAATACGCAGTCACAATTGCCTATCAGTTATTGATGCAATCACTCCCTAATATTATCAGTCACAGTAAATACCTTGTTGTTTGTGGATCAATTAAATATATACCCAATTGAAAATATACCCAAGGAACACTTTAACGGAGTATAAGCAACATGTAGATTCAGGAATATTTGATACCACTTAATACATAGATCCTAAAGAGCTCCAATTCAAAGAAATTGGAAAGTTGTATGGACATGGAAAGATGACTAGAACAGTCCTAAATTCAGTTCACCGCGTAGCAATTCTCCATGCACATCGGTGGAAGTTCTTCGAAACTATCAGCTGCCGTACTGGGAAACCAAGCACAATATTCCAGTAAAAGAAGTGCATATAAAATATCTTCAAGATCATAGTGAGAGACGCTTCTCAAAACAACTCAATCACAGAAACTGAACAGGATAACTGTGATCATTTGAACGCCATTTTTCTACAACGTAACATGGAATAAACAACGTCAGAACTTGAATGAGTAAGATATGATGGTGATTTTGGTGTCAAGAAGAGTGAGCTTTACCAAAGAGTCCGCTGCCTGTCCGGCCTTTCCTCATCAGGTACATGGCCCAGGACAGGGGGCCAGAGCTGGAGAATGCCCCAGGGTTCATGCCGCAATCCTGGGTGCAGAAGCAGCAACAGCTGGGGCCAAATTTCCAACACCCAGAGGGAAAAGAAAAGAGGGTATCAAGGGAAAAAATAATAAGACGAGAGGTAAGAACAGTAAGAGGTTAAAAGATGAGGAACAAGTTATTTTTCTTTTTTGGTTTAGTCCAAAATGTGAAGTCAACAAGAACACTTAAAAGAGTGTCAGCGAAAAAGAGCGCTTCCCTCACCTTCACAAACAGCTTTTATACGCCTCATTCATCGCCTCACCCCCCTTCCCCCTCCTTCCATCTCACCCTACATATTAGTAAAAATAGAATAAAAAAAAGGGAGTTAAAGCGAGGGAGAGAGGAGAATGAGGAGGATGTGGAGAAGGAGGAGAGGAGCCAGTCAAGCTGAATTCATTCCCTCCTTCTCTAAAGCGTAGCCACGGGGGACACGACTCCACTTTGCCCTCGGGCTCTTTAAAGCTGCTAATTTCATTTAGCTACTCAAATGATTTTCTCCCGTTTTCCTCCCTCCCTGCTTTCCTCCCTCTCACCCTCCTTCTTTCTTGCTCTTCAGAAGTTCTGGGGGAAAATTGAGGTCACACACTTGAGTGATATGAGTTTGTTTGGCGAGTGCTGAGTATTTAGTTGGGTCCCCAAAACATTGGGGATTAACATACATGGTCTATGTTTGTACATGACAAGCTAGCCAATGATCTTGCCTGTCTTTAACAAGAATGCAGGAAGTGTAAGGAAGAGGCAGAGTGATTTCAAAGTCACGGTTGTGTGGTTCTCATTAGCCACTTCCAACTTCTTTATGTTGCTGACACAAATGACTAATCTTCCTTTTTTTACAGCAGACTAGAGCGGTAAGTCATAGGGAGAGTTTAACTTAATCACTTAACAGTTGTTCCTGTTACACACAGACACACACACACACACACACACACACACACACACACACACACACACACACACACACACACACACACACACACACACACACACACACACACACACACACACACACACACACACACACACACACACACACACACACACGCAAACGCACATCAACACAAAAGAGAGAATCACAGAGGCTCTTTGGCGGGTGACATCACCACAAAGCTGCCTGTGTGTCTTCAGAGAACGAATCCGTGTGTACGACAAACTGTATCTCTGCAATCTCAGACTAACAGTTTGCGTGAGTGAGTGTGTGTGTGTGTGTGTGTGTGCCACAAGAATATCACTATTAACTGAATAACTGACTTTAACTTCACCAAGGAAAGACAAGGATTTTGAAATCTGATTTGATCCTTGAATTCAGCACGGTAACTTTGTAGTTTTGACTTTCAAAATAACAGATGCAAAACAAATGGTGACGTTCATATGTTCTTGAAAAACAGGAGGGTGAGGGTGTTAAGGTGCTGATGAGGTACCGGAGATAAAAGCAGAAGTAAAAATCGATCCCTCCATCGATCCCTCGCCAAGGGTGGCAGCATGTAAGTGTGTGCATGTGTGTGTGTGTGTGTGTGTGTGGTATTGATCATTGCCATGCCACTGTCACTGGCCTCAGGGTGGCCCCAACTCAGGGGACAAGAGGGACAGACAGCCGCTGGCAGAGAGAGAGAGAGAGCGAGAGAGAGAGAGGGAGAAGGGGAAACAGAGAGAGAGACTTTTTGACTTTTAACAACAATTATGTTAACACAATTGTTCCACTTATGTATTAATAATACCATTTATAAAAACTACCCAGGCATTCTCACTACAGCAAAATCGAATAATCGACACAAACACACACACACACACACACACACACACACACACACACACACACACACACACACCCTCGCAGGAATTTAACAATGGTTCTGAAATCTGCGCCGCAAATATTAAAGGTTGCATTACAGTTGCTCCAAATAAGATGAACATGGTGACACACCCACACACACACACACACACACACACACACACACACACACAGTAAAAAGGATAGAAAGTGATAGACATTGGAGTCAGTTCAGACACTTCAGTGTGCTCAGTTGATTTGTATCACAGCACTCTCATCAATTGATCAGTGACGGAGGAGCTAGCAAATGTCTCTAGTTAACAGAGCAGCCAATTCTAGCACACACACACACACACACACACACACACACACACACACACACACACACACACGCACACATCGTCTATAATTCATGGGGTGTATTGTGCGGATGCAGTTAACTGCCGCTTAAAAGTAATTAATTGATTTTCTGACATATCAGTTAGCAGCAGCACCAAATGACACACACACACACACACACACACACACACACACACAAACACACACACACACACACACACACACACACACACACACACACACACACACACACACACACACACACACACACACACACAGCCCAAGTCTTAAATAAAGCATGTAGCATTAAAGTGCCTCATTTGCAACAACCGTAGTATATTATGGATCTACCACACACTAACTTCCCTTTGGCACACCGTTTACTGCAGGGTGCCGCTTAGTGACTGGATTACTTTATGGCACAGACGGGCCTTGCTTTACGGCATTAACCATGAAGGGGTGCTGTTGTAAAGCTCTCAGTGTTCCTGCAGGATGGAGGCTGAGGTGATCGGCGCTGGTCAGCAAAGGTCAGTAAAGGTCACCCATGGATAACCTATGAAGAGGCTTAGGCTACAGGATGGACACAAATTGAGTGTCATTGGCTCGATCGGGTGTAGGACCCGGTGACTTCTGCTGGAAATAATGTCAACAGTGCAAGACGGCAGCGCCTGCGTTCACGGTATTTTGGCTTCACTTTTCTACATTGTGAGGGAGTATATACGCATCGTCCATCTATAAAACCTATGCAAACTATGCTTCCATAGGTAATGAAGCATTATAATGAAGAGCAGTGGTATAGTTTTGTTTCTTAAATGCTTCTTTGCACACTAGAAAGGTCCTGCAATAGTTAGCATTACAGAAAGACATGTGTTACTACCTTGAACAGCTGTTACTGAGCCTCTTTAAGAAAAGATTATACTGGGAAACAGGTGTGTTAGCGGGTAGACTATGAGGTCCAATAATGTCTCCATCATTTTCTAAGTGAAAATTCCCTGAAGTACTTTGATATTGAAAAAGAAATGTGTGTTAGTGTGTGTGTTGAATTATTCAACCGGCCCCTACGATGAGAGAAGATGGGCTTATTCTTGCTAAACTAAAAATTGATTTTCTGACACAAGAAATGCAGGAGAGACAGACAGAGGGAGAGAGGAAGAGAGAAGGGTAGAAACAGAGGGAAAGAGAAAGAAAGAGACAGAGAGGGTGGGGGGGGGGATACCTATCAATCATGCACACAGTCAGAGTTAGTTAAATGTTCATTCTTTCATCGTAGAAATGTCGAAATGGAAAAAGACAGAGCAGAGTGAGACAGTGGTTCTGAGGCAGGGAGACAGCATGACAGATAGAGATGGAGAGAGGAAGACAGGAGTGCCTCAGGCTGTGTTTAGTGCAGTTTGAATGGCTGAGCAGGTGTATTAGAGCAGAAACTTTTAACTCACACACACACAGACACACACACACACACGAACATGTATGCACACACCGGGGTCTGGACAGTGAATACGGACCTCAGGACTGAAAGGTTTGCTGTACAGGAGTGCCGTCAGTATCCATTCCTGAAGAGCTGAATGACACACGCCTCACACTGATGCAGGTTGTGTGTACTGATACACGTTTCCAAAACTCTGCGGGAGGATTGTCACAGGCAGTAAATAAAGTGCGACCTATGATATTAGTGATGTTCAAAAGCCCACAGAAACAGATGGGCCAGTCCTCTAGGAGAAGACTGTAGCACATGTGATGAGTTACCCTACAGAGACGAACAAAGGTTTATCTTCTCTTATGTGATGTCAGAACAGTTCATCCATCAAGTGCGGTAGGCCTAAAGCTCCATTTTGTTTTATCACACACAGCTGTTTAACTTTCCGAAAGGCTCAGTGTTCAGCCAAGCAGTAGAAGCTACTTAGAGACAGTGGTGCTTTGCGCTCAATGCTAACTGTGTTACTTCTGCGGAAATGTGAAATAAAGTTGCTACTAGCACCACCTTTTCCATTATTGTCTTCTGCAACTGCACTGGAATACGAAACGGCACATAGAAGTGACAATGTGAGCCCACTTTTGCGCCTACTTGCCAGCACCCGGATTTGTTGAGTACACACAAGTCTATTTAGTTCGGGTCCCCAGCTTTTAGAAAACTGCAGGATTTATTTGGGGGGTTATTTAAGATGCTAAAATAATTTCTGACATTTTAAGGATCCAAAATGCCAACCCAGGAACATTCTTACTCTTCAAGTTTGGTTTGACTGCGTGTCTTTGGTACACGTTTATCAATGTTCCACAGCCACACACTGTAGCTACATACACAATATGCCAGTCACTCAAAAAAATAATCAATGAGTGTTTTCATGGCCCAGATCATTTGTGACAGTTAGAGAAGGAGGTACAATCAACTAATCAGCCATTCACACCCCAGGCTTTGGCTACGTTATGCTTTTTCTAGGGTGTGTGTGTGTTTATGTGGGTGCACATTTGCATGCCAAGTTAGCTCGAAGGTTCAGGAAAACAGAATTAGATCACCAAAGTGGAAAGAACCAGCCAATCAGACTCACTGCAGCCAACCACACGGGGACACACACGAGTCCCAAACGAGCCAATGAATAAATCAGAAGGCGTAGTCGCAGGGCGGAATTTAGAATAGAGTATGGAAGGGCGCTAATGGGTACGGGCCACACATACACACACATAACGACAACACTTTGCATTCACTTGTTAACCACAATGTGGCGACAAATGGGGATGAAAGGAAGAAAGGGGGTGAGGAGGAGTGAGAAAAGGGCGAGGAGACTCTTTGCATGGCTTCTTCGTTAACCACAGGACTAAAGGGACCTCGCCTCAACTCACACAGGACCCTGTCCCACCAGACTTCACAGACACGCACCCGCCATCTCGCCCATTAAGGCTGAGGGCGAACCAGTGCGGTTTGGAGGAAACGGGTTGGGAACATTGGAAAAGCTGTGGATGATCGGAGGCTCCATCGATCGTCAGATGGCTGTTCGCTGTTGGCGGTTTCTTGAAACTTCGGGAGAGTTTAGAGTCAGCGGGGAAGTGTAGCGAAGCAAAGAGGGCGACTGAAAATAGGGATGGGCGACGCCATTTCTAAAACCAACAATGGTAACATATTAAGTTTATTGTAAAAGTGCCAGAAAAACTGTCAACGTTTTCCTCTGTAACAAAACCCAACTGCAAGGCTAACCACTGACCAACACTTGTAACAGACACACACACACACACACACACACACAGGACATGGCATTGACTGGTGAGCTCGGATTGGGTGCACACTGTGGTATGGTTCAGCTTTACCATTATTTTGGGTCTGTGGCCTAGCTGGTGGTTCCCCTCACAACTCGTATGCATGCACACGCGCACACACACACACACACATACACAAATACACACACACACACACACTTCTCCAAAGAAATATCTATGTGTGAAACTATCAGTCAAATCTTACCAAACAGCAGTGCAGACGCTATCCAGAACACTTTGATATTACAGCATTGAAGTGATTAAGGAGGGCGGTCGGAAGGAAGGAGAGATGAAAAAGAGGAGAGGAAATGAAAGGATCTTTATTGGAGCCCCGTCTTCCTGCTGCAGCTGATGGTGGAGAACCGGAGGAGGGAAACACACTGGACTGGACACACACACACACACACACACACACACACTGGAAGGATGGAAGCATTCTTCCAGAACATAGACCCTATTACACTGATTTGCAGTTACTGTAGTAGATTTAACTTAATCAACAATGGACCACGATTACCATGAACACACACTGCTCAAACACACACTGTCCTGATGCCACAAAGACTCCCTACGCTACCAAATGTGGTACTACCAAGGTTCTCACAATTGCTCCTGAAATAAATGAGATTCAATCGAACACAGTCATAAAGAAATGGAAGATGTGGTAATCTACGATAAAAGTGAGTGTCAACATTTTTTTGCAGTGGGCGGAGCAGAGATCAATCAGCAGAGCCCGTCTGTGTGATGTGCGGCCAGGATACCACATGGGAGCCACTGTGTGTGTGTGTGTGTGTGTGTGTGTGTGTGTGTGTGTGTGTGTGTGTGTGTGTGTGTGTGTGTGTGTGTGTGTAATAAGGGAGAAGATGTATGTATAAAAGGCATTCAATGCTTATTCCCAGGCTTCAAAATAAGAGTCAGAGATCACAGCTGGACAAATGACCAAGAAGAGAGACACACACACACACACACACACACACACACACACACACACACACACACACACACACACACACACACACACACACACACACACACACACACACACACACACACACACACACACACACACACACACACACACACACACACACACACACACACACACACACACACCAATCGAAAATGCGGTAAATCTGCAGGGGTGGAACATATACTTTGGTTCCCGTCATTCTGTAGTTTTGTTTGGGTGAATGTGTGTGCGGTTTACCAGCATGGTTAACCAATACCCTGTACATGCAAAACTGGGTGCCACACACACTGATCCGCCCTCTCTCCAGTCAGTTTGTGACATGTCTGACTGGAGAGAGACTGGAGAGAACATTCAAATTGTGCACGGATAAATATCTGTTACGAAAAGTTCCTCTGATACATTACATATATAAACAGTTCATGACAAACGTTCTGTATCAATGTTAGAAAAACACACAGAACATCCACTCTAGATTTACTTCCTGCAAGTTAACCGCAACACTGTGTGTGTGTGTGTGTGTGTGTGTGTGTGTGTGTGTGTGTGTGTGTGTGTGTGTGTGTGTGTGTGTGTGTGTGAGTTGAATGCGAGGCCTTGTCTTGCTAACGGTTGCTCGTCCACACACATCCTCTTTGCTTCCTTCTTCCTTCACTATCTTCTCTGACTGTTACAACACACACACACACACACACACACACACACACACACACACCCAACAGACATTTTGAAACAGCCTCTGTGTGAACATTTCCTCAACTCAACACTGTAACTGAACAGAAGCACTGTGTCACTTCTCCATTCATTTATTTTATAATGACACTTTATTGAAGATCATTTTAAAATCCTTATCAATATTTATACTTTCCAGCCAAACACACTAATAAAAAAACTATGACTATGAACTGTTTCTATTGTATTTGACATTTTATATCCTAAATAGTGAGTCTATTAAAGAACATAGCTAGTTGCAGCAGTGTAGTGACCCTGGAGCCTGTTACTGACTGCACCGCTCTTATTTACCGTGCTTTGACACTGTGATGAATGTCAGAAAGCTCATATATTAGTGTGTGTGAGCTGGTGTAAGTGCCCTGTGGCTGCACACTGAGACTCAGCATCATCTCTTGTAAAATCAGCAGAGGCAGACCTGTGGAGTTTCCTCTGCTTCGCTATGCCGTCTCCTGATAACGCTGGGCTTCTGTCTCTGTGTGTGCAGGTGGAGCCTCCAGATAACCAGAATCTGCACAGGCGCACACCACGGCCCAACAATGTGCACAAGTGGAGAGTGGCACGCAACACGATGGGTTCACACGTAACGAGAGGCGTAAATTAAAGAAAAAAGGACTCTAGAGAACAGAAAAACGGCCCCCGGAGCAGCTTGATATATGAACTGAGGGAAGGGAACAATGCTAATACCACAAACGGGTGGTGGATATTCACAAAAACAAGTTGGAGTGGTGAAGCATTTTCAGCCAAAAATATGACAATTATGGAGCGGGAAAGGGGGGGACGGGTGAAATATAGAGAAAAGGGGGTCCTGAAGTGTCAAAGATAAGTTAGATTGATGAAGAAAAGTTGAAATACAGCCTTTTTTTTTTTTACCAAAACGATTTCAATATTTTTTATATTGTTTGAACAAGAAAAAAAAGTCCAACTTTAATTTATTCTTACTGTTTGAAAATCACAATCAATTCATTTTTACATTTTTTCCCACTTCAGTTTAAATGTCTTATCTACACATAAGTCGAGGTTCAGTACGCAGCTTTGATTCACAACAGCCTCAAAGGATTTTCTACACAGGTATTTGACAGACATGTTGGTCCATATTAGAGTTTAGATTGTTCATTGTGATCAATTCAGTAACAATTTCATTACATCTAGAAATATGGAAGCAGAAATACAGTAAATGACTGTAGTCAGAGCAGCATATGTGTACATGAAGATGGAGAAAAAGGCATTCAGAACATTTGTTAGTAGTTGGGATAGAACTGAAGATTGGGGAAGAGTTGAGTGAGGCCATAGCCACTCAAACACAACCAATAGGATTGTGGAAGTGGAAACCAATCAGTGAAGAGAGCCACAGAGATTGACGTGATTTTGTCACTACATTGATTTCACTTTTCCCCCTTAACAAAAACACTAAGGAACAACTTCTTGTCCCCAGATATATCGAAGTTGTGTCCCAAACCTAAAAATGTTTGATTTGGTGAATGCATCCTGCAGGTGCACGGGACAACAACTGACCATTCCTGCTGAGCCGATTTATTAAAAGTGCTAAAAGGATCAATTAAATATTGGATACAACTTATAGTGCCCCCGCTTGACCTCCACAAGAACCAGAGACCAGAACTATCAAAGTCAGCCAAGCTATAACACAATGCAAACACAACTACCTGACCGTTTGGCACACACACTCTCACACACAAAGTAAAGTGCAATGTGATCTGGCCATAAGTGGACAGTATACTTTTTGGAAGGTTAAAACACAATGTCTTTCAATGGAGAACAGAGAAGCCAACACATGCTGTACACATGCACACACAAAAATACACTTACCTATAATAAAAGCTGACGACAATTACCCAAAGACACTGTTCGATGCCATGAAAGGATTAATCTTCCGATTTTTCTCCGACTCCACCTTCTCTCATCTGAATAGAGAGAAATAAAACACAAAGAGCAAATGAAAGGTCAAGACGAGATCCTCCAACGAGCTGCAGCATCGACATTCATGGCCAATCTCTAAACCACATCTATGTGGGCGTGCATGCATGTGAAAGAGAGCATGAAACCCTCACTGATTCACTCCAGTTCAAGGAAGTCTTGTTCACAACAACTCTCTATACTGTTCAAACTACAATGCAATCTATATGCTCTATGACCAAAATGATTAGATGCACACAGATGCTGAGTTAGTTTAAGGCCTTCCCATCCTATAGCAGCAAACTGAACACTAGTGAGGGATATAGATGTTTAAAAAAACCTCATCAGTGTTTATACTAAATGACAGGAAATGATGACTTGCAATTTGGCACTGCGGTTTATAAGAACAGTTGGAGTTCTGAATACTAAAGCATTCAATCGCATGCAGCATTAGACAGAGTTTGCAGATTTAATAAAAACCTCTGTTACCAAGTTAAAGACACCATATGAGATCCGCAGTCAGTACATCTTTTTTTAAACTAAAGAAAAGTGTGCGGCAAAAAAATGTATGAGCACGTTTGTTCTGCCTCCCTACTTTTCACGTGCACAAGCTTAGAGAATGGATGGTGCTCATCCATCAGCTCCACCATGGTGACATTTAAAGCAGTTTAAAAATGATTCACATAGAGCTGAACACAGATGGCTTTCCCCTTAACGCTGCTTTTTTTCTCCTAATGTTAAAAATCTGAGATACAAACAGATAGACTGGTTAAAAAAATATAGTGGAGAGGCTGTGGTTGTGGCACTCTTACCCCAGCGGAGGTGTCCCGTTCCTGGGAAGAGGTGTTTGAAAAAGCTCCTTGGTTTGTCCAGTCGTCCAGTGACTCAGATGCAAAATAATCCACACTGCTCATTCTTTCTACCTTTCTTTACATGGTGTCTTCTCTGTCTGTAGACGTGCTTGCAGCTCTGCTTCCGTTCTTCCTCTCCGTCACCATCTTCCTCTCTCTCTCTCTCTCTCAGCTTTTGGTTTGTGGTTCTCCAGATCCCCTCGTTGATGAGTTTTGGACCCTCAAAGACGCCAAAGAGGGTCTGTCTTTCTCTTCTATTAATCTGGAATTTGTGCTTTGTTGTGTGCTTGTGTGTGAGTGTTTGAACAAACTAACCACCTGCCCCTCTCAGCCAACAGTTCTCACCGAGGAAGTAGCTGTGGTTAGGGCAAGCGAAACGGAGGGAGAGGGCGTTGTGGTGTGTGTTTGTGAGCGCCCATATGTGCGTTTGTGGTCTGTGTGTTTGTAGCGGGGTTAGACAGAGGGAGTGAGTCACCTTTACTTCACCAAGCCTCACAGCAGGTCAGACTGTCAGACCTCACTGGGACCACTAGTGTGCGTGCGTGTGTGTGAGAGCATTTTGAAGGTTAGTTAAGGAGAGAAGTTTAACCATGGCCGTTTCATATCGAGTAGAACTGATTACTGCATTGCTTTTAATACAGGATGCATGTGAGCAACTATACTTAAAGGGGAATTCCACTGATAATGTATTCTGTGGCTCCAAGATAGTTGATAAAAAGACATTTCAGGGAGAGCTGCTGTCCCTTTGTCATAGTGATCATTTTAAAATGTACAACCTATGAGTGCAGACACTTGAAGGGATCCTGTGAAGGATGTAACTAAGCATCACCATCAAACACACATCCTTCAGTTTTGTCAGTGTCTTGCAGCTCGGCTTGCTCCTGGCAAAAGGCTGAGCTGCTGAACACCTGCAGATGTGCCTGGTTCATAGGACTGTGCCATCAGGCTAAATGATTTTAGCCTTTTTCATGCACAACAAACTATATCACACAATAAAGGAAAGGGGAAAAAAACCCGAAAGTGTTATAGGGCCTCTTTTACCGTTAAAAAATGGAAGTCAAATAGGGGTACACAGCTTCAGGAGTCTTAGCCCTGAAGAAAACCCTGTTAAATACATGTTGATTGTAATGTGTATGTGTGCGGTCAAACACCTGCTGGTTAACTACATGTAATCAGCCTATTGAGACACACACACACACACACACGCACGCACAAACAAATGTAACTTGACCCTGAAATATACGCCTCCTTACACCCCAACACCTGCACTGACACGCTTCTACCCCTCCCTCAATGCAACAAAGCCACCTCACCCAACCCCTTCACTCACACACACACACACACACACACACACACACACACACACACACACACACACACACACACACACACACACACACACACACACACACACACACACACACACACACACACACACACACACACACACACACACACACACACACACGGGTTTCTGACACCCATCTTAAGAGCCAACACACTTCCTGTTAAGTGAACCTGAAACCGAAACGCTTTTTTATAGTTTCCTTGATTTTGGAAAGTATTATTGTTTAATTTTTTGCACTTTTGAGTCATAGTGACCAGATTCTAAAAAACAAGCTGACGTCTCTCAGGACAGAGGGTAGTTGAGGACTGGGTTGGGAATCAGGTCGGTGGATGTCCTACTGTCTGTCCTGGGAGAGCTCAGTGGGAGGCAGCTCAGCCAATGACCCTTGACCCCTCCCAGACACAACACGACCTCCAGCTGCAGCTTCCCGGGTCACACCGGGGTCACACCGGGGTCAGACACCGCCACAGGGGGCATAATCAGAGAGACAGAACATCACAATATTCTCAACAGTTACCGAAAGCAACTGTAAATATGGATACGAGTCAGCATTTCCCCTCTTCCTGTTCCCTTGTCTTATAGTCAACATTTTTTTTTTGTTAGAAGCCTGAAATAAGGTCTGTGGTCTGCAGCGGTGGCTAAAAGAGACGACTAAAAGTCATCGCACCAATCATTAGCAGCTTTTAGCTTAGAGGTGGTGATACGCAGCCATGTTAGTTTAGATATCAGAAGTATCATAAATGTGTGTTTGCCACAGAGTTTATTTCTGCTATCTTGAGAATCCAAAAGCAAGTCCCCATTGCTTTTTGTCGAGGGAACCCTTTCGCTGTTAAGTTCGGGGTGGCCTACCAAAATAGTAATATCTGCTCTTCTTCTTCCCTCCCTTCTTTTCCCCCTCCACTATTTCTCCACCTCTTTCCCCAAACATCGTCCCGGGACTTCTCCTCTACACCCCACCGAGCTCCCACGACATCAAGCCCCATCGAGTCAGACCCTGCTTACGTGGGCTGTGTGTGCGTGTGTGTGTGTGTGTGTGTCTGTGTGTGTGTGGGCAGGTTGCTGTGTGTGTTCTTACCAGCTGCTAAAATACAACAGTTGAACTGGCCTTTGATCTATCAACAAACAGAAGCAGACACGCTGGATGCTGTCCAATGACTTACTGAATTACCCACAGGGCCACACTTTGAGGCCTTTCGTAGTGAGAGGGCTTATTATTCCATTTTAGCATTCTTACTTTCCATCTTCTCTCCTTATTGACTCTCAGACGTGAAAGATCAGTGATAGATCATCATCATCGTCATCATCGTCAGAGATCATGTGATGAACGCTGCAGACATCAAATGGACTCAAAGGGAGTTGAGGTGGAATTCTGGAAAAAAAAGTTAAAAGGGAGATGTTCCTGTTAAACCGTCTGTCTGAGGAGTGTGAGAAAATACTGAACACAGATAGTCATCCTCCTACACACACACAGACACACACACACACACACACACACAGCAGCTGTCCACTTGCTTTACTAAGGTGAACTTTGACAGTTTGAACTCAGGCACCAAAACAGCAGATAAAGAGGGAAGGTCTATGAATTTGGGAGGTGTTTATTGGTTTATTCCAATAAAGGAAATTGAAATGTTTTAATATGACTATGCTTCCATATTAAATGTGAATCACCGTTTAAATCCAGATTTCAGAAACGGAAACGACCTACTCACACCCTAATTGCCCTTTTTACATTGAGCTCTGATGATGTCATGTGATAGGGGAACATTTAGCATTGAAGAGTGTGTGTGTGTGTGTGTGTGTGTGTGTGTGTGTGTGTGTGTGTGTGTGTGTGTGTGTGTATGTGTGTGTGTGTTTCCGCATGTGTGCATGTCAGTCTAACAGATGTCAATGATGATGAATCGTCTGAGCAACACTGCCCATAAAGGACCAGCAAGACCCCTTATGACCACTCATGGGACATATACGCGTGTGTGTGAGTGTGTGTGTGTGTGTGACTGTGTGTGTGTGTGTGTGTGTGTGTGTGTGTGTGTCTCACAGAGAGATGTGAAGGAGATTCCATCGCCTCCATTTTGATGAGTCAGCAGGAGGAGCTGGATTCTTCCAGTAAATCACCTCCTCCTGAACACACACACACACACACACACACACACACACACACACACACACACACACACACACACACACACACACACAGATGATACAAGTGAAGCAGAGATTCCATGAGACACACCGGGTGTTGTGTCGGACAGCTGCGCATGAACATAGAAAGTATGGACATAAAGCTGTCGGAGTATTTGATGTAAATGATGATCAATAACGAAGCTCTGTGATGGTTTAATGAGAGCTGACCTTTTGAATCACCTCAGTGCAGGTTCATCGATGTGGTTAAGTGTTTTAGTGTTCAAACTATAGGGCTTTGGCGGAGTCGATGCTTTGGCTAAGTGTTGGGAAATTGACTGACTTCAAGCCAATCATTCAGGAAATCATGTTGTACTAAAATAGGAAAAGCTCATCACCACATGTGTTTTTGTTTTATCTCCCCCCAACGGCCTATCAGACAGCAAAACAATGCCCCACATTTTAATATACCGAATCAGTGTCTCACTCGATGATGTCATGTCTTCCTTTAAATGGACACTTGAGTAAATGGCCAAAATACACAGGACTGAAGACAATATTAACCAGAATACTATAGGTTCTGTGGGCCAAATGTCTGCTCAGTGTGAGGAAATACTGAAACACAGTTAGTCACCCTCCACCACACACACACACACACACACACACACACACACACACACACACACACACACACACACACACACACACACACACACACACACACACACACACACACACATAAGCATTATGCCATCTAAGGCTAATGAGAGGGTGAGTGTGTGAGCATTCATCTCTCTCTCTCTCTCTTCCTCTCTCTCTGTCAGTGTACACATCGGGGGTTGGCAAACGGAGCATGGTAAATGTGATAATTGGTCCCGTGTGGATTTCAGGAGTGCATTTCTGTGTGTGTGTTAAAGGTTTTGTTTGTTTGTTGATTTGGTAATTTTTTCATTTTTTTTTTCTGCCATGGCCCTTTTGAGCAAAGTTTTAGTCCGCAAAGTTCACCTTAACTCAGTTAAAAGTGAGGAAGCAGAGTAAAGAAAGGACAGGAAGAGAGAAAAACAACATTGAGTTTAATAAAATGTTATTCGAGGGGGAAATTAAGATAAAAAGCTGGCATTTTATGTCTAGCTGTGTTCCCTATCCTTTTCCTTTTTCACCTGTCCGTAAATTGTAGAAATTCAGGTAAAAACTATTTGTGTGTAAAATATCCAGATGACAATGTGTCAGTGTCCTTTAAAGCAAACTGAATGACACTTTACAGGGAAGGCTGAACTGCAGATCCATCCTCTTGTGAAAGTAGACCCTGAGAGTCGCCTGTTGGGCTAACCAAATAGGACGTTTCCTCTTTACATCCTCTGGCTAATCAACAGCCCCCCGAGGAACCAGCAACGTGATGGGTATACGGCTCTGCGAGGGGCGGGGGGGGAGCACATGTGGCCCTCCTCCAGTAACGGGGACTAACGCTGCTGACGACTGCTCTACGTTATGTTTTTGACATTTATGACATTATTACCACTTGTAAAGGCTATGCTTTCGTGTGTGTGTGTGTGTGTGTGTGTGTGTGTGTGTGTGTGTGTGTGTGTGTGTGTGTGTGTGTGTGAAAGCTTACGATGTAACGACCAGGTTTATGATGACAGTGTGTGTTTGTGTTTATGACATAATGAGTCAATTTAAAAGCAACACATGGATGCCACACTTACTGTATAATGTGGTTGTTAATGCCTACAGTAACCACATTACCACTTCATGGGTGTGTGTGTGTGTGTGTGTGTGTGTGTGTGTGTGTGTGTGTGTGTGTGTGTGTGTGTGTATGTGTGTGTGTCTATGTGATGGCTTTAATGACATTACGACTTGACATCCCAAACGAGCTAACAGTATTACGAGCAGATTATTTGACGTGGAATATTCAAAGTGCGTGATACAATGGACTCTAATGGACTAATGGCACACACACAAAAACACACACTACATGTACACGCACACACTTTCAAAAGAGTTACACATAAAACTGATATAATGAAGGAACTGCTGTCCATCCTAACACAACAACGTATATCTATCAATATGGGGTGTGTGGGTATTAATAGTGCCCCTTATTCCCTTTTAATCTTTACTTCTATTTACCTTGAGAGAAGTGTCAGCTGCCATGGTCCTTCCTACATGCATGCAAATGGGTCATAGAGTCAGATTTAGGGATTGTAAATGGAGTTAAATCAAGAGACACTTCATTCACAGTCCACTCACATGTAGTATGAGAACTCCTGATTATTTTTCTGTGACTTTTCCAAGCCAAACACATTTGAAGCGACACACTGCATGTGAAATAAGACAATCGATCACGAGACAGATACAGTTACAGCAGCTGAAACAACCCGATGTTCACCACTCAAATTCATACAGGTCAACAAACTGTTAGTAAGCTAGCTCAGCTCATGTGTTCCAGACTCAAATACTCATGTGGACGTCCATAGTACATCTACATGTTTTATTTATAAGCTAATGGTTTTATTAGAAAGGTTGGCCTCTTAGTCCAACATGTGGGCTTGTTGGCACCTGGTCACCCTAATTAGCCCCCACCGCGATGTGACATATAGAAATGATCATCCACGCTACAACAGTCCGTCAAACAATAGGACACACACACACCGGCAGTGTGTGTGATGCTTTGCTTTGCTGTGCGTTTGTGGGGACACACCTCCTGCATCTGTCCACTCTCTCCTCATGTCTCTCTGCTTCTTTACATCAAAGCTATCAATGACGCTGCGGCTAATTAGCAAACACACACACACACACACACACACACACACACACACACACACACACACACACACACACACACACACACACACACACACACACACACAGCAACCTGATCACTGGCGCGTTAATAGCAGACTTGTTCTGACACAAGACCGCCACGCTACCTCGAACACAATAATTATCACCAACACATGCACACACACACGCTCTTATACAGTGTGTAATTACAGGTAAGAGGAGCTAAGGAGTGCAGCAGGTGGCAGCTATATCAAATTGACAAATGATTGGACATTTAAAAACAACTCAGGGAACAAACAGAGCTAAACGGATTTCCTGCATCTGCAAATGTGCTTTAATTTGAACCCTTTGAGTTGTGATTCTCTTCTAACGTTTTTTCCACAATAGGTGTACAGAATTAGACTCAATTCATTCAAGACTAAAAGAAAGTTGTCTTTGCTTACTTTATTTATATGCACAAACAACTCATCGTTGCATCAGCTCTTTCAGTTACCCGGTTGCACATTGTCAAAATTCACTTCAGGAATGAACTGCTGTTTCTACTTTGCTGTCACGTGTGTCATAGGTTAAGCTACATTTCACTGTGCAACCACATTTTGCAGCAGGACAATAAACAATCCTTCAATAAATGGCAGATAATGCTGATTGAACAGGTAACTAATGTTAGCCAAAACTATTTTGGACATGATAATATGTGAGAGTCGTATGCATTTGGATCCTCTGTGCATCTCTCCTGCCCCAGGGTGGCCAGAAAATACACCAATGCAACATTAAGTAAAACTTATTTTACGTAAATATTGGGAGAAATTAACTGGAAAATATGTTTTTTGCTAATTTGATTTTAAACATCGAACTGTAATTAAATTAAATGAAATGGCTTCGGTCAGCAAAAAAGAAATCCATAAAATAGAGGTCGAAAAAGTTATTTAAAAGTGACAATTAATAATAACACACACGCACACGCACACACAGACACACACACACACACACGCACATGCACACACACACGCACACACAGACACACGCACACGCACACACACACACACACACACACACACACACACACACACACACACACACACACACACACACAGACCACAGTGTTGAAAGAGGTTTTGAGGCCAGAGTCTGACTGCCAAGAGGTCTGTGGTGAGCGGCTCGCCACAATGTCGGCCAAACCCAAACACAAAGAAACAATGTGGTATTTAAACAGCCAAAATGAAAAATGTGTGTGTGTGCTTTTTAATCGTGTTTACATGCAAAAGACGTTGACCAATACTCCATGCACACTGCTGTGTTTGTGTTAACAGGCTGTTTATTTGATCTTTTTGTCAGTATCTGGTTTCCACAATCTTGCTGGAGATATTTACACAAACTGGTCTGATTAATCTCCTAAACCGTGGATGCAGTACAGGAAATATAAAAACACACGTTATATATATTTCATATCAAAATAAAATAAAAATATGATGATAAACTGGAATTGTTAAAAGGTAGTCTCCCTTAAGTAATATTTATTTGTCAGTTCTTGACTCTATTATACAGAAGATCATATACTTTTGTAATGGGAATACATTATAACCATTGGATTCTCTAATAATTAAACATTTCATTGAACAAGATCATTTAGTTCAGATATTTTGACATTTGATTTAACTCATAATTTCCTTTAACGTTATTTTCAATACCTTTAAGGCTGTGTGTTTCCAGTTAGGAGTGATGCTGTGCTTTTCTAAATGCTATTTTCAAGGCTACTTTAATTTAGGACTACTGTACCAAGGCAGACATGACACATGAAAAAAAAACAGCAAACAGAGAAACCAGAAGCTATGAGCCGTCAGCAGGAGTTTGGGAATGTTGTGAAACTATTTGCATTTCCAAGCAGAGACATTAGGTTTTACTGGAACATTCAGTTGTTTGCCATTTAAACATCTGCTTTTAATATTAGCTGCTACCAGCTAATTGTTGGGAAACACAGTTGGCTTTAATAGCAACTACCTACTGCTGCTGCTTTAAATTACAGGAATGACACTGTTAGACACACACACACACACACACACACACACACACACACACACACACACACACACACACACACACACACACACACACGCACACACACACACACACACGCTCAATCCATTAAAAATGTCCTTTCATTGAAACAGTGTGTGTTTACTAACTTGTTTTTAGTAATGTAGCTAGCTCATTTACCGTGTGTGTGCGTGTGTCTGTGTGTGCTGTGTGTGTGTGTGTGTGTGTGTGTGTGTGTGTGTGTGTGTGTGTGTGTGTGTGTGTGTGTGTGTGTGTGTGTGTGTGGGTGTGGGTGGGTGGGTGGGTGGGTGTGTGTGTGTGTTGACTCACCTTTCAAGTATTGCTATGGGTGCTAGCAGCAGCCATGTGTGTGACGGCCCTCCGCATGGAATGGTTTCCAGTGACCCCTACAGGTCAGAGATGACATAGCAACATGAAGTGTCACCATGATGGACATGGGGAAAGTATAAACTGATAATATTAAACATTAAAAAAAACATGGTATACAAGTGCATATTTACAGATGTGTGTGTTCCCCGTGCCTTTGTCCCTCCAGTGGCTCTGCCCAGGTGTGCTGCGTTGCTGTAACGAGGTGCCGAGGTGCAGCTGCAGGAAGTGCTAGAAGTTAAAAAGCATGGGGACTGCTTCTATTTTTTCTTGTAATAAATCCTTTTGATTTAATTGTTAAAGCTGTCTTTCTGTGGTGTATTTGGATATGTGCTTACATTGTGTTAGCACCATAGTCCTGCATAAACGGTGGGCCGTAACAAACGATAGCTTGTCCGGGATGTTCGCCTTTCTTATTTTTTAATTTCTGTTTCAAATATTTGTTTAACAGGGACAATGCACATTAATAAAGACTTCTGTGAATGTACATTTTCATCTGTAGTCCCTGGATAAATGTTGTAAGTCACCCTAAAAACTAATTTAATTAAAAATAACAGGAAGTCATCTACATACATTTGCCCCACTCATCTGTTCTTGATGCAACAAGGTTCTGCCATGGGACAACATAAAGAAACCTCACTTTGAACAATCCAGGACATGAGAGAGTGTGTATTACACCAGTGGAGACTGGACTGGTTGCTGGCACCAATTGTTTGCTTGATTCTAATTGAAGTTTACTTTGGCAGGATGTGCTTGCCAAGATTGAACTGCATGTCTGTTGGTTAGTACATTACTTTGGTGCATACTGATATATTTTAACTACTGGTGGATGAATGCCATGATACATTTGTGCTACCCGGAGGAGGAACCCTCATTGATGATGATCTCCACATGACCTTTCATTCAACTAGTGTGGTGTGGAATTACATGATGTCTATTGTTCTGTGGCCTGAGTTTTGTGGAGTTATGTCTTTAAGCTAACCCATGTAAAACCTGCATGGTTTTCCATATCTGCCATACACCTCAATCAAGGAGTTCTGTCGTCGTCCAACTGATGGAGTGTGATGTGTGCAGCCCGTTCACACAGGAAGAGGAAAATAACTCAGAGCAACAAACAGTCGGCATGTTTTTGCAGCACTCAGAGGTGACTGTGCCTATTGTGACCACTGACAGTTATATGATGCAGGATGAAGGGCAAACAAAAAGAAACCACAGCAACAGAAAGAAATGCATGTGTGTTTATCTCTGTGTGTGTGTGTGTGTGTGTGTGTGTGTGTGTGTGTGTGTGTGTGTGTGTGTGTGTGTGTGTGTGTGTGTGTGTGTGTGTGTGTGTGTGTGTGTGTGTGTGTGTGTGTGTGTGTGTGTGTAGCCACAGACAGCATGTCTCCTTGTCTGCTGGCCCCTCAAATAAATTCTGCGCTGCTGTTTTCCCACTAATACAGCTACTGGAACAATCAAATATATTGACCACCACACACATGCACACACACACACACACACACACACACACACACACACACACACACACACATGCACACACACACAGATAGGTATTGTCATGCACTTGAGAGTGTATTGGTTGAGGTCTCCACAATTGGTCCGATATGCAACATTATCTGGTCACATACTGGCTCCACTGTGGGCACACACATTTCAAGAGAAACAATGATGTACATATGCACACACTCCACTAACTCTGGCCTCAAACACATGCACGTGCACTCTCTCTCACACACACATACACACACACACACACACACACACTGACATACAGCACACACTCGCACAAACTCTGCGTCTGTTGGTCTAGGCCCATTGATCCCAGGTTCGGTGCCATAGAGCTTTGGATCAAATGCTGATAAGAAATACACACACACACACACACACACACACACACACACACACACACACACACACACACACACACACACACACACACACACACACACACACACACACACACACAAAAGGTACAGACTTATAGACTCCAGCCACATCTGTGGTTGCATTTTACAATAATCTTAAGCATTTTTTTCCGGGGGGGTAGGAATCCATTCAATTATATACAAATACTTCCAAGTGTTTATTTATTAGTTTGGTAAACTTTAATTAATCGTAGGTAATAATGCCTTTTCACCCTCTGTCTGAAACCAGAGCCCAGTCTGCTCTGATTGGTTAGCTGGCCAGTTTTGTTCTGATTGGTCAAAAGCTTAGACATGTAGCGCCCCTAAGCCTATCCTATAGAATGAGTTTGAACGCTGGCCAATAGAAGCTGTGTGTTACGTAGTGCTGTCACTATGTTCAGAAAAAGGGAGGGGGGGGTGTTGAGAGTGTGTGGGAGAGAAACTCCGCGCTGAATTTTTGCTTTTGCAGAAAAACACATGCATCAGTTTATTGCAAACATCAACACTGATTTGACTTCTGTAACAGTATTTCACTATCTGCATTCAGATGTGACAAAAAGTGTTATCCAGAGTAAAGAGGGAGGGAGGATGGAAGGAGGAGAGACTGATGGCCTCACCCTGTCCCCCCCCCCCCCTCCCCCCCCCAGGGACCAGTGAAACCCTTTTAAGGCTTGTCTCTCTCTCCCTCTGTCCCTCCATCATGTCTTACTCCAGTTCTCCCCGTTCACCCTATCACAGGGCAGGCTCTGCAGTCGATAGGGCCATTAGTAAATAACAGATACATAATTTATTTAATATCCTCAGATACATATTTCAGCATCAAATTACCAGGCAGGGGGGCGGAGAGAGTGAGAGAGGGAACATAGAGACACTACCAGTTGACACATGGAGATTAAAAATGAGAAAGCACAGATCAATCAGAGGAGCTATAATATGGAAGAAGAGAAATTGTAAAAGTGTACAATTACACAACATACAAAATATATACAAACATTGCTAAAAACATCCAAATAGGAACTTCAGATTATACAAATAGCTAGTTTTCTCTAAATGTTTTCTTAATTTTCGTGGGTTTCTTCTTTGTTCTTGCACCACTTTGAGCTCTCAGGCCCACCGTAGCTTCGTACTGAAACTGATCACTACATGAATTCACAGAGAAGCACTAATGGGAGAGAGTGAAGGTGGCCGATTAGGCCCAGGTCAGAGGACTGATGGGACAGATAAGCTGGCGGGTCTCTTAGCAATAAGGTCACAATAACAGAGATTTTGACAACAAAAAAGCAGACGTGATTCCCACTTAAAAGTGCTCCAACAGACCTGGATTTATATGTCCAGGATCAGTTCAAATCAGGACAACGGAGAGTCCACCCATCTTGCATGGCACTTCTGTATGAACACCTGAAATGGTTTGGCTTGTTGAAAGCTAATACTTGCTGCATTTTCGTGCTGTTTTGATTTAATGAGTTGGATTAACAAAAAGGAGTGTTGGTGTTTAAGCAGAAAATGTTGGGTGAGCTGTGTGGATTGAGCACAACTTGGAATTAATAAATAAACATGGCTCAGAAAGATCAAGTTTTGTGAATGAATCGTTTCTCCTAAACTTCTGATCAGTCCTAAACTTCTCCCAAAGACAGAAAGATCAGATTCAGAAACGACCCCTTCCCATAATCCCGTGGATCACTGCACACACCTTTGCATCTCTCGGACTTCCACTGCCCATCACACGTTTTCTCCCTCACATACTAATGTGAATATTTATTCATATTTGATGCCACTTTAGATAAAAATCAATGAGGTAATCAAGTTGTCCCTATGAAATCTGCTCTCCGCCGGCGTTTTGCATATTCACTGACGCTCACATCATTAGAAACTCATCCATCGACGCCATCGCCGCGACGCGCCTTTAATTAGTTTGAGCAAACATATTGAGCTGTGTCTCACACACACACACACACACACACACACACACACACACACACACACACACACACACACACACACACACACACACACACACACACACACACACACACACACACACACACACATACTTACTAACACGTTCGACTGTGAAGATGTCTTAGTTTTGATAAGTGCTGAATCGGTATAATTTTCACAAAACACTTAAAGTGCAAGACTGCTGTGTTTTGTCAGACAGAAAAGTGACAGTGAGATGATGTGTGTTGCATTCTGGGAAAATCCGGGCCTGCTGGGTTGCTTTTGCAAGGGTCGTCTAAGGTCAACAGATCATCAGGTCATCTGGGTCGGGAAAATTAAAATTCTGGAGAATATTCTTGATTCCTCCAAAATAATCTGGAATTTGAAAGGAAATTCAAATTCTTTCCTCAAACTTTTTTTCCTTTCTTGAAAAGTGCATTCCAGGTTCTCTAGACTTCTTCACGTCTCCTAGATGTTGTTATTGCACAGCGACCCCAGCACCGAGGCCGCGTGCATCCATTGCACACCAGGAATCTGTGACATTAAATGGCAAACCTTAGGTCAAACATTTCTGTTGTAGAAAAGATGTGAAAATATCACAACAGTAAAGTCCTGAGAAACTGTGCGGATCTGTTCACATCAGAGGAACAAACGGAAACAGCTGATAGCTTCCGCTGTGATGGATTTTTAATGTATTAGCATAGAGCACTTTCCAACGACAATGTACATAATGTGTGAATTCTTCAGTTTGAGAGTGTGTGTGTGTGTGTGTTTGTAAGTGCCTTTGAAGGCTCGCTCAGCCTGCTGATGGAAAACCTCTCATGTGTCGAAATGACCGCATCACCTCTCTCTGCCCACACACACACACACACACACACACAAACACACATACACACACACACACACACACCCGCACGCTCACATTCCCTTGCGCCTTACCGCTCCCACAAAGCCACAATGCATCTTGGGAACCATTAAGGAAACCAGAGACCACCGCAGTGGGCAAAGGACACAAACAGAGGGAGAGGAGGAGGGCGAGGGAGATAGAGATGGATGATAGAGAGGGAGAGAGACACAGAGACTGATCAGTGAGGCTTCAGTATGATCGTGATGGACATATTGTTATGTATGGAAACCACTCTGCTAGTATAGGTGAGCCTGAGATGTGTTTGACATACGGGACTACTGACGTCCTCACAATCATTAGTAACATTTCAGGGAAGATAGAGTAAGATTACTTTTTAATACCCGAGTGCACAGATACACACATGCCCATAGACATACACTAATGATGCCAGTTTTCCGGCCCCCAGGAGCAGTTGGGCCTTTCACAAGGGCACCTCAACAGTGCTATCAGTCCACACTTTGTAAAGTATTATATTTATATTGCCTGTAAATAAAAATCTCTGTGCAATATACACTGGTGTAATTTACGCTTCATTTTTCAGTACCAGCTACTTCTATCATTTTATATGGCTTCACAATGTGATAATAAATAACCCTAACTGAATCAATTGCAACAATATGAGCAGAACTGTCTTTCTTTCCAATTTGCACGAATGCATCCAATCAGTGCTGTTTCAGTTTGAAATAGCACACACTGCAGAACTTGATACCTCACAATCCCCCACGACCATCTTCTCGGTCGAAGCCTAATCCCAGTCTGCTCACACCAACACACACCCTTCTTGAAATGGGACTGAATTCATAGAGAGAAGAGGTACAGAGGGAAATGAATAAAGAGGGAGGTAAAAGAGGAGGACGAGAAGATGTGATGCCGCTGATACTGACAGATGAGGAACCCGAGAGGCTGCACTTTAATGCTAACCGCTGCACTCTGCTGGAGCATCCATCAAACACACACACAGCCATACACAGTCACACACACTGTAAGGAATCAACATTTGCAACTATGGATGGATTGTCTTGAGCATGAATGCATGTAGATCAAACATTCACGCTCCCCAGATGATGAACACTTGCATTGTCCGTGTTCATAAGTACAAATCTCTATATATCCAATACTTTGATTCATATATTTAAAGGAACAATGGCGTTTAATTTGCATTAAAGAAAATACTGATTCCATCGCCTTATTTCTGACTCCTCTCTTCCCTCCTTGTGTCACCTCTCCTCCATCATTTCCTCATCCCTTCTTGAGCCCTCTCTTCTCCCCTCCTCTGAGATGTGACCCAATCTCAGTGGATCCGGTGTCATTTCTCTGCTGTAACTAAAGTCCAGTTCACGGCAGTCCAATCGGGTGTCCGGTGACAACACAGCGAGACGTTTTCCTTCCTTCCCTCGCTTCGTCTCTCCCTTTTTTCTTCTCTCATTCCCCTTTCTATGACTGTTTTCAGATTGTATGTTGTTTATCAGAATTCTCTCTTTTCTGCTCTTGTCTTGTTTTCCCTCATTTATTCGTCTCGACTGCCGTTTTGTTCCCTAAATAAAACAATATGTCTTGTTGTTATTCGTTGGTTTATTTTATGCTCCAGAATTGACTTTAAGATCCAATTTTTTCTTTTTTAAAGCTCTTATTGGTCTTTGTTCTAGGTCTTCTGATCGTGGCATTTCAATTATCCATGCATTCAGAAGTGAAACCTCCATTACTATGGTCTATGGATAGTTATTACCAGCATCAGTGCATATTATTAAAAGCTAAATAAAAACTCCAAACCTACTTTTTCAATCCAGTTTTAATGTTTTTATTCTGTTCATCTATATTTTCATGTATTTGAGTCAGATTAAATACATTTTAGGCATGCAAATAAGCTCCCCTTTTTCTCCTCTGTGCTCCCTCTGCTCAGGTGTTCCTGATCTGCACTAACGACCCATAGAAAAGGTAGGCTGGAGGAGAAGGAGCTGCCAGATTATTGGCTAGCACTCCAACACATTGTACATGAAAGGTGCGGGACATCTTTAAGCCGTTGACCAATCCTAACAGAACCGGCCAGCTAACCAATCAGAGCAGACTGGGCTCTGGTTTCAGACAGAGGGTGAAAAAGATAGAACCCTCTCTGACAGTCACCGTGTTGTGCAGCAGCTCTCTTCAGTCCCACTCGATTCTACTGTCTGTCCCATGCTGCTGACTGTGCCTTTTTAATGACTAATCTGTAGAGTTGGGGTTATGGATCTTTCCTCTGATAGTTCTAATTATAGTGGGTCACCATGGCGATATGATAGCCAGGAAGTATCATCTCCCCATACACTAGACCGGGCTGATCGCATGGTTTCACCTGGGCAAGGCAGATTGATGGACAGGTTCTAATTACACTACACAATGCAGGGCTCACTTTGTATGCTTTATTCTCACTTTTCACTGTATTTTACAAATCAGTTCAAGATTAGTTAGTAGTTTTCTTTAAATAAATTACAATTAGCTTAGTGATTGTTGTATTCCCAAGGAGCTGCAGGTGTCAGTTACTTCGAGTGCAGACTTAGTACTATTTCCTGCCGAAATCTTTACACCTCATTACCATTTTGAAACAACCTTCCCCCTGAAGTCAGCACTGTAGAATCCGTGGCATGTGTAACGTGTAAGACATTTATTCTGATGTCATCATGATCAACACAACCGTCCTATGAAGCAGTCTGTTGTCCACATGGTGTTCATAATGCTAACTCACTCATAATGTGCCTGTGGAGGCGTCACTGGTGTCTTCAGTCTGGGATTACTGATGGATTGTGCGCGTGTGTGTGTGTGTGTGTGTGTGTGTGTGTGTGTGTGTGTGTGTGTGTGTGTGTGTGTGTGTGTGTGTGTGTGTGTGTGTGTGTGTGTGTGTGTGTGTGTGTGTGTGTGTGTGGTATGTGTATTAGAGAGATTGCCACCCCGCCAAGGCTTTCTGCAAGACAACAATACACTTTAAGTCCCAGTCAGTTTTTGCAGAGAGAGGAGACGCTGGTCCACTTTAATGTCACTGTAAAGAGATCAAGACAACGCACACACACACTCACGGGGGGGAGTGTGTAAGAATGAGGAAATAGAAAGTGAAGGACAGAGAGGGCAGAGTGACGGAGGAACAGAGTCCTCCAGTCTCCAAGCATCTTTTATACAATTAGAACTTACAGTAAGCCTTTATCTAAGAAACATACTGGAAAATCGTTTTTCCATATTACTTTCCAATAACTGAACATCTATCTTTCATTCTGTTTCTCGCTGTGACTCACTCCGGGTCAGACATGTTGGGATCAGCATATTGTAACGTAGAACGTGGAGTAAGCATGTTTCAGGTTAACATATTTTCGATTTAATGAACATGCCATATACTTGGAAATATATGGCAAAGCAGGAACACCTTTTTATTACCTGTTACCTTTACAATGACAGGACAACCACAAGGAAAAGGAATTACTAGGCAATAGGTCAGAGGTCAATGTGAATTAAGGAGAGTATACAAAAGAGGAACACCGAATGAATGTGATAAACACAACCTAAGGAGCGCGGCCGATATGACAACTTTACTGTTATTGGGGCTTGTTAAGGGGAAAAGGCTCCGTGGGGAGCAGGAGAACCGACTCCTGTTTGATGGTATCACTTTCTGCTGGAGGGGAAACATGAGCAGAAATCTTTCAGAGACAGAGAGGGTCCACATAGATCTCCAGGGCCGCTTCTCAACCTTTTTCTGGACGGCAGTGATACCCTACGCTCCGCTCAGCGTTCATTCAGCCCCCTCCCTTGGTGAGCTGTGTAACAACGTGTGTGTTTAGCAGTGTGTGTAAGACTTCCGAACGCCAATACTGAATTAACTGCAACACTTCGATTAATTGTGTGTGTGTGTGATTTTGCACGTCTGTTCTAACTTATCCATCCCCAAGAACCCACCTCTTCTCTTGTCACACTGAAAATGAGGATCTTTAGCTACATTAAACCTTCTTAATTAACATTATATTTTGACTCTCAAGGCTTCTGAAAGATTTCAGCCCTTATATATTTATTTTTGGGGAAAAGTGTACCACGTCTTAGACACCACCTGTCTGTTAGTTGGTTTCAATTCGAATGATGATGTCCGTTCAGCAGGGGATTTGAACTTGCTCCCTCCAGACAGAGCAGTAGTGTGTGTGTGTGTGTGTGTGTGTGTGTGTGTGTGTGTGTGTGTGACTTCCTCCTCCTCTCGCTGCCGCTCAGCTCTCCTGTTGCTGTTTTGGCATGTGGCGGCTGTGTTTGTTTATTTGCCCATGCTCGGTTCCGCTGGGCCGCCTTTTCTCCGGCGTGTCACGACCAAACGTCTGCCAGAGAGCTAACGGGAGGCCTCGCGGGGTCTGAGAGTGCACGTGTGTGTGTATGTGTGTGTGTGTGTTTGTGTGTGTGTGTGTGTGTACAGAGGCTTTATTGTGTCCATCAACAGCGTAAACGAGAGGCAGAGTGTATGTGTCTGTGTGTGTGTGTGTGTGTGTGTGTGTGTGTGTGTGTGTGTGTAGGCACAAGTTTTGTCAGTATTTAATTTTGTGCGCACACGTGTGTATGCCTTCAGGCGGAGAGTTTGTGTGTGTGTACAGGTTCCCCAGGGTCAGAGTGATGGGCTTAGTGGAGTAAAAGTTCTGTGTGGCAGGTAAATACACACACACACACACACACACACACACACACACACACACACACACACACACACACACACACACACACACACACACACACACACACACACACACACACACACACACTAGACCCTATCTATGAACTAGCCGTGCGAAACAAAACCAGTGTGGGTGCGCTAAGCTGAGAGAGGGTGTGTGTGTGTGTGTGTGTGTGTGTGTGTGTGTGTGTGTAGGTCCAGTTTTGATTTGAGCTTGCACCAACAGAACACATACTTACACTCTAATAGGAGACTGTAAAATCTTATTGAATGGAATTAGAAGAAGCAGAAGAAGAAGAAGAAGAAGAAGGGGAATAATAGCTCTGTTCTGATTGGCTGAGTTGTTAAATAGTCCAATTAAAATACAGTTTTAATTACAATTTACTTCAATGTGAAGCTAAATGTATACTGGTATTTTAAAGATCACACAGGCTGAAGAGGGTTGTTAGATCTTTATTCAAAATCACATCACAAAACACGAGGGAGCTACAAGCATGCAGTAAAGAGCGACGGCAGTGTGTGTGTGACACTCGCTTCCAGTAACAGAGATTTCCTGTCAACCTGCAGAATCACAACAGGATGAATCCTTGTTACTGACAGCGACACGTCACTGGCATTACAATCACACAGTCTTTACATCTCGATCCGTCCATCCGTCTGTCTGTCCATCTTTCTGTCTCCCAGTAGATGGAAATGGCCTGCAGAGAAACAAAAACCAACGAGTGAACAATCGTTCAAGTTACCAACAGGCAGACATGTACAGAAAAAGTCTAATACTTCCAGTTTGTGCACTCTATCACACATACTGGATTTATTACTGATAAACACTCATGGATCTCTGAGTCTCAAAGTCAAGGTTAAGTCCAAAGGCTTCAGTAGATAAGCAACGAACACACACGCAATAGAAGATATCTGATCAGGATACAATGCTTTCAATCTGTAAAACTAAAGGCTTTCTAAATAAACTTAAATAATAAACTCTTAGCTAAAATCTGAGTCTGAATCATTTTGTCTGGTCCCTACTGAGACTTTAGCCTCTTTTAACTTTTTTTGTTTTGCTTTTTGACCCTCAATTGATCTTTTAGCAGCTAAAGAGAAGGATAGGCCCCCTGGAGGAGACCAAAAACTGAGCTAAAATTGCCGTGATTTGTTTCAAATGCAGCTTCAACATTTGTGTATTTGTATTTTACATTGATTACTGTTTAATTGATCTAATTGCTGAATCAGCAAACCCAGAGGAACCCCCCCCCCCCCAATATAAACATCAGTGCTCCCTGTTGCCTGCAGCCTCATTAACATGGTGACACTTAGTTTTAGTAGCTGCTGCACTCTTTTCATTTACACTCAATCAACTGTATTGATCTGAGAACCATGATTCACCATCCACACACACACACACACACACACACACACACACACACACACACACACACACACACACACACACACACACACACACACACACACACACACACACACACACACACAGAGAAAACAAAGGGATAAAAAAGAAGGAGAGATAAAGAGAGCTGGAGAAACTTAATCCATCCGTCACCTTTGAGAGCGAATGACCTGAGTATGCTTGTGTGTGTGTGTATGTGTGTGTGTGTGTGCCTTCGTGTGTCAAGGGAAGGGAAACTTAAATCAGCAATTAAGGTAAATAATTAACGAGCTTAACAATGTATTATTAATGAGACTGACGGCCTAATTGCCCCCCCGCTTTAAACGGACAGACAACACCTGAAGATAGATCGAGACGGATAGCGAGAGGGACAGAGGTGAAGACAGAGAAACAGAGGACAGGAAGTAAAGCTTGGACAGAGATCATTACGGTTTTTTTATGGCTGCAAAAAAAAAAAGACCTTCACTTTGAAACGTTTTCTCAACACAGGGACAAAACTGCATTGAAACATGACTGCTCAAAACCCAAGTTTCTGCAGGAAATGCAGCAAAAAAAACGTGACGATGAAACAAAAGTGAAGCTGACGTGATATGAAGTCATTTTTTGAACAACCTTAAAATACTAACAGGTGACTCCCTGCATCGTTCTGCCTTATTCTACATTATTGACTTTATTATGGTTTTTACTATAATCGTTATTATCTTGATTATTAATATCAAAGATCTCTGTCTATATCGGAGTAAGCTGCTGTGCTTTACCTTATATTTTACTTAAGATACATGTCCTATATTTGAGTTTTATTTCAATAGATTTCACATAGCTGTATTATGTTAGTTGAAGGAAATTATTTAGAATTAAAAATATTCAGTTCAACTTATTGCTTTCACCGTTTCAGTTTTTCAGTGAAAGATTTACAAATGACTTTAAAGATTATTTTTATTCCGGCTGGGTACATAACCATGCATTCAAATCTAACCTTATGTCCTATATTTAGTTTAATATTATGTATTTAAAAGTACAGAAATACTACCGTTTTAAAGCTCGCTGTATTCAC